>NC_043914.1:350000-372500 GCF_055761805.1 Camellia sinensis
TCTGGTTTCATCTTTCTTTAGTTAACCCACCTTTTTCTAAAAGTGCTTGTAGTAATTCTGGGAAAAAGGCTTTATTAATTATTATATTAGCATAGCATTAAGTAGTAAACATTTTACACTAGGGGTTTTACCATACCATAAGTGCAAACATAATAAAGATAACCAAACAAAGATAGTTAGCATAGATAGGAGTCTATCTCCAGTAGGCACCTGAGTAGATCTCTACTAAAAAAAGACAAAGAACACCATAAATGAAAACACACTACTTTGCGTCTACAGACACTTATTTAAACCTTCTAAAACTCAAAAGAGTCGACGGACTCTTCTATTCTAGTCTCCCCGGTCACCGAGGGTGACAGCACGCACAATTAGGGCTTCCTGCTCCGCCCGCAGCACTTGCAGCCTCCTCTCCAAATCCCTTATGTTCTCTCTGGCAGCGCCAATGCGCGCTTCTTTCCTTGCAGGATCCATTGTTCTAACACTTATCAAAAGGCGGTTTAGCCCGCTACGGTGCTCTTGAATTTGATTTTGCAGTTGCCCCATTTCGGCAGCAATTGCAGAAAGCCTGTTTGCAGCATCCATAGCCATACGTGCTAGTACTCAATTTCTTTGATTTTAATTTGATGAAGACACTTATCGAGCCTCCATTTATAGAGTGGTAGAGTAATCTAGCCATGCAGTACGAATTGCATGGCTGGCACAATCTGAGTACTATAACCACGCAGCCTGTATGAACAAACAAACTTTGCAGAACCGTTTCACCTAATCGATCGTGGTGAAGTCAGCAATGGATTCGGCGGATCATCCACGTCACGCTAGGATTTTGGAAGGACATTTACGAGAGTGAGGTGGAGAAAGACGGGAGTGGATTTTTTTGCTCTAACTGGCTGTGAGCATGGGAATTTAGTTTCCGAGCAGAGGGCGGAGAGGAATTTGGTGTTGCAGGATTGATGACCGGGAAAGGGTTGATAATGTGTTGGTTTGTTTTAGCAGGTATATTGGTATGAATGAACATATTATAGATATAGAATGTAGAAGAATCTCGCCATGCGTCACGAATTGGATGGCAGGCACAATTCTTACTAGTTCTCCGCACTACTTTTCTGCAGTTGAATACTATCATGCCTATTTAGTGAAAAACTGGCTGGCTCTGGCTACCTTGCGGAGCAAACAAAAGATCCAAAAATCACACTGCCTGTATGAACAAACAAACTTTGCACAACCAGCTTACGTAGAAAAGATTCCATATTCTACGCCAATAGACTCGTGACATCCATGTACTGAGTCGTCAAATGAGCCACGTTAAGAAAGCCCAAGCTTATACGCATTGGCCCACAGGGTGCCCATCCTCAAGAAGGCCCGAATGAAAGACCCAAGCCTACATGAACCATCAAAGAAAGTACTACAAATGAAGACTTGGGCCTATGCCAATGGACTCGTGACATCCATGCACTGAGTCGTCAAATGACGCATGGTAATAAGACCCAAGCCTACATGCACGGGCCCCTCCAACAAAGTACTACAAATGAAGACTCGGGCCTGTCAAGCCTGCTTTCCTCGATGAAAGCCCACAGAAGGGCCAAAGCACAACAAGAGCCCTACCCATCATCAAAGCAAGCCCAAGTCCATGCAAGAAGGCCCGCTGGATCTGTCCAAATTCAAAGCCCGTCAAAGGTGGCTCCTCACATGAAATCATGAAAAGGATCCGAGCCCATATAGCCTCGGCCCGTCCAAATTATGTTCAGCGGTCTAAACCCAAGTAGCTGTGGCCCATGGGACCCGCAACCAGTCAATCATGCTATCCTTACCTTCCAACCAATCGGCCAATCACGCTATCCTTACCTTTCAACCAACCCCTTCGATTCCGCTTCTGAAGCAGTATATAATCTCGGTCCCTTACCTTGATGCCTACAGCTCAATTTGTTTTCCAGTGATGGCAAGAATCCGCGAAATACTGCTTTTTCTTTTTCTTCTTCTTGTGTTGTTTCTGAATGGCATCATAGCTACACGAGGGAAAGCGATGCTGCCCACTCTGCCGCAAAAGGGGGCCGCTTTCTTCCCCCCCAAAATGCCCGTTCCACCATCAGGGCCCAGCAAGCAGCATAATTATGTTCCGAGGCTGCGTTTCATTCCAGCAACAGTAGTCTATGGTTCAAAACGCCTTGTTCCATCCGGCGCGAATCCCCTCCATCACTAGTATGGTGGAGGTGTTATTTGTATTGCAATAATGAAAAAATGTACGAACACAAATAATGAGCAGACCAGCCCACTTTTATATGTGGGTTATTTTCATAATGTATTTTTGTTTTGAATAAAGAAGCGCGCTCCTGTTAGTGTAACGTAGGTGTCTTTCTCGGTTGATGGATGGGATAAATGCCTATATCGCTTTGTAATGTTATTGTCATGTTGATGCTATATTAAATAATCTAATCTAAACAAGTTGCTCAAGACTTAGTCCCATTCTTTATAATTGTCTTTCTCGTACTGTGTAAACGAACTTCAAGTCTTAATTGTGTACTCAACAGGAAGCGTCACAGCCTAGGTTTGGGCCACCTCCGATGTCGATCTGCAGTAATAGTTTTCGAAAGTAGTTTTCCGAGGTAGGTTCTATTTTAACCTAGAGCGATTTGCCTGCTTCTTTCTAGGCTATAGTTTACCTGTATCATGCAAATGTCCAACACTTAGGTGCTTTCTAAGATCATCCTATATGAAAGATGTATGACATGTGTGGCTAATGAATGACTTGCATGGTATGCAATCTGAACGTCCACAGAGTACAAAAGGTAAGACCTAATAAGAGAAATGAGCTTAGCACAACACGATATGGGGGGATAGAAACCTAATCCTAAAAGGAGAAACCCCATCACTGAACAATCATAGGAATAGAAGAAATAGGTTCAGACCAAGTGACAGAACTCTCTATGAGTTGGGCTACATAAAAGATCCTATTCTAAAATGGATGTAGCTTAACTAAAGCCCAATGCAGGTTGAACTCTATGGAATCTAAGCCTCACTACCCTCTTAGAGCGTTACAAGGAATTTTGGGCCTAATGACAAGAGTTTAAAGTATGGGTTAAACCATAGGTGAAAGATAGCCTACACAAGCTAGGCCTAACACAAGGCCCCATATAGATTCAGCTTAGGGGTTTATGAGAGATTGATTGATGGACCTAAGCTAAACTTATAAGATTGAACCTAAACCAAAGCCTATAGACTGAATTAGGAGAGCAGAGGTTTAATCCAAGACCAGGAAAGCAAGCTATATCGAAGCCCAATGCCAAGCAAAGCCCTAGACTACAAGTGAAGAAATTGGGTTCAACTAAGCCCTTAACCCAACATGAGGTGGAGCCTTAACCCGACACAGGGACCCTATTAGGATAGTGGGCTTAGTCAGCCCAACATAGGTTGTCAACCAAAAAGGAGAAGTTCCCGTGATTTAAGGTTTATATCCTACCCTAAGACGAGAGGATTGGGCTTAGAACAAGACCCATCGGTGGATAAGATCACATCTTCATGACAAGAGGTGTACACGTTAGGCCTCACTCAGGGTAATGGGCCAAACCTAACGAGTCCAAACAAATTGGATCTTATTGTATGACAAAACCACAGATTGGGCTTAATTCAAGGCCCAGAAAAGATGGGTTGAATCCATAAACCGCTCCGTGGGGTCCAATGACTCTCAGAATGGCTTAGAATTGCACACAATTGCTATAACTTGGGTCTAGTCATAATCCTTATGGGCTCAAGTCGTATTGGATCCTAAGTCTCACACATCGGGCTTAATTCAAAGCCCACAACCAATGGAAGAGCCTACAACTTGACCATGCACTTACACACCAACACTAGGCTCTATTCGAAGGTCTCGACCAATTGGGCTTAATTCAAAGCCCTTCCCTATTTATTCTAAAGGTCCTTCTTTTCCCTTTGTAGACGGCTAAGCGCGCTCTTTCTCTTCAACTTGGCAAAAAGCCCTTTCCTTTCCGTCGCTTGACTTCACGTATTGAGTAGGACTCTCGCTCCTGGGCTAGCACCCTACACATCCTACATTTACAGTTGACAAGCAAGTTTCCCCAAATTAAGTTTCCGAAAGAGGAAGGGCCCGAGAGATTGGCTACTACTTTCTACTTCTACAAAAGGAGGAGATTACTTTTTTACTTATGAAAATAGAGTCAAAGCAAGGATGAAATCAAGCTTAGCAGAGTAAACCACTCTATCAGTATAGAGAGCACTCTAATAAACAGAAAAAGGCTCGAGAGACCTGAACCTGTAGAAAAGAAGATAGTAATCTGGAAAGGCTAATCTGGAAGAAGATCAGGTAGGTGATTGATTGTCAAATTCGGATAGAGCTCTACCACCTTCTGCCACTGCGTGGACATCTGCCTCGCCCGCTAACCCCTGCTGTTACCCAAGCTTGGAAGTCGATGTTGCATCGAGCAAGTGAAGTGAAAACTTCCGGGTAGAGCTTTCAAGGATCTCCATTCATTCGCAAGTCACCTTCTTCTCTGTAACACTTAGTCTAGTATCTCGACCAGGTCATCTACGTGAAGCGAAACTGGCACACTTTAGGAAGTTTGAACAGGAAGAAATGCATATAGTAAAAAACCTCCCCGAGCTTGGATTCTAGCTTTGTCCGAGTTGGGCAGAAGCTAGTCCTGCTAAGACGATACACATGTTAATCGAGATAGTTAGAATGAAGACTTGGTTCCTATCTATGGAATATAAAAAAGACTTTCTGCACCATATGGATGAGCGATCTTACTCATATTCATTGATACGGGAATTTCAAGCAAACAAACTGATCCTGCTGGATGAGCAATGTGGTTAATAATTACAGAGCACGCGCATAGAAGCGAGGGGAGTTGGACGGGGATATAGGTTTAAATATCCTCACCGACCGACTGATTCACGGCTTGTCGGATGAGTTCAATGCATACTATTTTATTCCAAGAGCCAATGTTCGAATACCAGGCGCTACTGAGTCTCGACGCTGGCCGGAACTCAGGCGCATGCCCTCCCGCCATTCTCCATCGAAAACCTGTCCTTAAGGAGGGTACTGCCACTGGTTTGGAGCTACTTTCTCTGAACGAGCTCTTTACTAAGAAAAAGGGCAAAGGCCAAAAGCAGGCCTACTTAGCTGGGTATAGAGGGAGCAGTAGATCGTCGATTGAAGAGCCAGCAGGTCAAACTTATTCGTAGAAAGCGGGTTACCGGTAGATGGCACTTAAGAGCGCAAATGGCCAGATGTGCAGGATCCCATGGAAGAAATTAACCTCTTGGACTGAAAAAAGGTTCCTTTCGCGTAACGCGTCGTCCATTCGGCCGGAAAGAAGAAGCGCCGCCCGCTAACTCGGCTCGTTCTTCGAGCTGGAAAGGGGGCCAAAGAGGAGAAAGCTTGCTGACTCAAGAACTCATTCGTCCTTGAGCTTCAACTTGCTGACTTGGTTCCTTAAAACCTATTTCTCCGACTTGGTCTGCTCTCCTTGCCTTGAAGTAGGTGTTTCGCTTTGGTGCTATCCTTCCCTTTGACTCCGATCTCCTCTTTCCTGCTCCATACAGATCCGGAGGGCGAAGTCAGCTTTCTCATCCACCGGGCAAGCGGGTTCCACGGGTTAGGAGGCTGCCTTTAAGTGATAGGGGGGCCCTCATTTCATGTAACGCAAAGGAAAGCAGTGGCCGTTCACTCACTCAAGTTAGGGATGCAACGAAACCGCGGAACTGAAAGCATATATCCGGAATAGGAGGAAAAAGAAGCAGCTTCGGACCCCGGGGCATATACCTAGAAGGCATCTACTAATGTGTTAGCACCGGACGTAGATCGTTTCATTCCCATCTCCTCCGGCCACTAAAGCCTTAAACCACGATCTCTCTTATCCATCCGATCGGTGAAGAGGCGCCTTACTCATTTAGGGGGAGTACCACCTATGCCCGAAAGAGATAGAAGTCCTCGCTAAATGATAGAAGGAGTTTGATGCTCTCCTACGCCGGGTTCGACCGCTGTTAATAAGAGGAGTGACTTCCTTTCCTCGCAGGAACCGGCCGATCAATCTATCCATTCTATTCAGTCCATTCAGTACTGTCTAGTCCCTTTTCGGATATCGGGTGGTCGAAGGGAGGTGAACTAGAGGTTCTTCAAAGGATGGCATATTGCAGCTATCTCTATCGGAAGGCAACCATCGGAAGTTTCATAGAAGAAAAGGTGGAGGAATGAACTCTCATTTATTCGAATCCCTCCCGATCCAAGAACTGCCCTGAAGGTAAGCTTGATAAGTCGAATGCGAGGGATTGAAATACCCGTCTTCGAACCACAGCTTACAACATAGGGCCTCCGCCGATCATGAGACGTGATCAGCTCTACCTGAAGAGGCTCGTCCAACCGATCCTTCCCCCCCTTAATAGGCCGTTTATTGAAACTGGAATTCAATAAGTTAAGTATAGTACGCAAGGAAGGACCTATCTGAAAGGAAGGTAACGGCTGGCACATAGGGACATCGGTTTAAGCTCCCTCAATGGGTAGCTCATCTCATTGGCTAGCTAGCTCATATGGAATAGGTCTCTGGCTTGCTCCTGTCCGCTCTTTGGTTATCTATCGGAAAGGGGCGTAATCTTTCCTTTCTGTCCACAAACAAATGATTTCTATTTATTACCGCGAATCTCTGTAACTATGGCAAACGGTCAAAGCGTTCTGATAAGGGAAGAAGATACGTAAGCCTCTTTTGTCTCTTCAAATAGGCTTTCTTTGAAGGCGTAGGTGTCTTTTAATTTGAAAGTAGTCGGTGCTTTTCCATTTGATTTGCAATCCCCTTTTTCTAGTTATGCAGTTGATGATCGGATATGAAAGAACTAATCTACCTTCTATAAATATAAATAGAAAGTGGCTGCTTTCCGGATTCACAGCTTGAGGTTGTAGGTAACCTAAGTCCAGTCTGATCTGAGGGAAGCAGTCCCAAGTCAGTAGCGAGTACACCACTCTGAGAGCCCAGAAACAAAGATCCCATCCCGTACCCGTAAAGCATAAGAAAAAAAAAGTATTCTCCTTTTTCAGAGAATGTGTAAGCACCCTAGAGTAGAGGGGGAGGCCCATTTCCTAGCCTAGTTTTAAGCAGAGCAGCACCATCCTAGTCCAGAGCAGTACCTCTCTCTATGGGCTCGAGGCAAGACAAGCAGCCCGCTTCGCTTCCTTCGTCTCATTACAGGGAAGGATAGGACCTCGGTCGGTTCCAAGGGTGAGGAAGAAGTGCCATCTGCTTAATCGGAAGAATCCGCTGAGACAAAAGCATTAGCAGAGGCTGAATCAGCTGCATCAGCAAGCGAATGCCTTTCTTAGAATGGTTCGGAAACCCAGTGAGAATCACCTTCTCACCCCGAATCCTAAGATCCAGGGAGGTTGGCTAGAAAGAGAATTTCCAAATCTAAAGAAGAGGCTGAAGCATCAGAATCCGCTGAAACAAAGGCTGAGAAAGCCAATAGCGGGGCTTTTAAGCCACATCACGCTTTTCCAGGGACCGATCAAAAGCTGTTTGTTTTTCGTTAAGAGACTTTTTTCTCTGATTCAAACTTCAATCTTGGAGCTAGGGCTTCATTCTATGGGTAAGGTCAAGTTGATAAGCCGCCTACCTCCTTAATGAAGTTACATTACAGAGGGGCCTCCCTAACTCAAGTTGCTTGTGCCTGCTGTTACCTACCGTAGGACCTCCGTCCCCGAAGCGAAGAAAGAGGAGACCTTTCTCCTGTGTCGAAGGTTGGGTGTTAATGAAAATCACACTTTTTCATTATTTTATTTTGCGGATGGACATAAAAGAAAAGGGTAAGATTTCAAAAAGCTATTTACGTAGGAGAATAAGTCATCGCTCGCGGCTTCCCGCTTTCAATTAGAAGGGCAGGGCATCTTTCTGTTGCCGGTTAGGTTCACCTCAAAAGTGAAATAGGGTAAGCTGCTAGCTCTAACCGAACTTTCGGGTATCTATAAGTCCGACGAAAGACAACCCGCTTCTCAAAGGCGAGGTTCTGAAAGAAAGCAAGCGGTGCACTTAAATCTAAATAGGGTGGTATGGGTGAGAAAGAGAAGATCTAGACAAAAGACCTACTCGATGGAATTAGCCAATGTGTGCTCCTAAAGTTAGAAAACGTCCCGGCAAGAGCTGTCAGAATTCATCCCAGAAGGAAAATGACCCTTTCTCTTGTGCCTGCATTCGCTATTCCTATTCCGCTAAATTTTATGCCTAGCCCCGTCAGCTACGCTTTGGAATTGAGCTACCCAAGCAGACCAGCCCTTCCCGAGAAGAGCCAAAAGCGAAGGAGTTTCAGTAAGTAAGAAGAAGATTAATGATTTATGAAACATACTATTGACAACATGAATCCGCCTAGCAAGAAAGAAGACTCTAGTTTCATCTCTTAATTACTTGATCAAGACGGTGCAATCGATTGAAGACTGAAGACCGGGCACTTAATGTCTAGATTGAGATCGAGATGAAGCTCCAAGTCATGTAGGTTCACGAGAAGGACGTTTGTTTTCTACCATAAACAGAGGAGTTCGGTTGCATTTACTAGGAGAAATCTTTCTCTCAATCGCTGGCAGTTGGACAAGGAAAGGCAAGAGCGAGCAGCCACACCGCGATAAACGATGTCATGATAGGCTTTCCATAACCATCTTTCCCGACGTTGGTAATCAAATCCTTCTTTCAGTCTCACGGGCTCGATCACTGTCCTCTGGAACTTAAGATAAGAGGAAAGCGGTGAGTAGTAACTAGAGCCCACGGCAGGTGCCGCAGACCGTAGAGAGAGTTTTAGTTCAGTTCGCACCGTCAAGCGCTAGTGAAAGTCAGTTTCGGTTAGCGGAGCAGCTGGAAGTCGAGGATTACTTTCAAGCAATAAGTAGGCGCAGTTGGAAAGCGATGCGCTCAAGCCTTTATGGAGAAATAGGTAGTAAAGAAACTCTTCTTTGCGGTGAGCGGTACGTCTAAGTTCCGGGAGTCGCAGATCCATTTTGATTCCGGTAGTGGAAGGCGAGATGTAGGCCTATCGAAAGTGAAGCTACAAAAATACAATCCGATTCTCGTTATTCAAGCGGTCCCGAAAAGCATTATATGCTAGACGGACGAATCCGTTCACTGCTTATTTCGAAAGTGCAGTGAAACTGTAAGCCCCTATTTTCATTCTAAAACTCACCACGGGCACGCGATTGCAGGTCTGGTGAAAGACAACTAGTGTATGAACAAGGGGAAGGGTATTTTGGTCATAATCCACCTACCGCCTTGGTCACCGGAAGGGTTTCATTTAAATCCTTCCCGCCCAGCAGTTGTATAATGTTGGTAGCGATGGGACCTAAAATAAGGCCGATCAAATGTCAACAGAAAATACAACTGCACTTTCCTAAATGGGATAAAGCCATGGGGTGGCGCCGTGGTTTGTCAAACCCGGTCTTCATTCAAATAGAAGCGTCCTATCTGAAGAAAGTGTGGAAGTCAGAGCAATATCACACCAATGACGGTGTGACCTGCCATGATGCCACGTTGCATCACTCGAGCAGGTATGAAAGCTAGAGGAGCAAGTCCCCAGTCGAAGACTAAATTCTTATAGGTTAAACGCCATCTGAGAGTGAAGACCCAGTCACCACAAATTCACAACTCCTGTCTAAACATCCCCCCTTTGAGCTTCAAAAGAAAATCAAAGGGACGACGTCTATTAGACGGTGGATGAAGCAAGGAGCAGGCTTGGGGACCAGAAAGATCTACAAATCAAAAGACCAAACACAATAGTCTATAATCGGTCTTTACTGTAGAACAACCAGTCCACCTGGGACTTAAATCTAGTTTTTATCTATTAATCACAGATCTCAGCCATCAGGCAGATCAAAGTATCCGGAAGGAACAAGAGAGGACGACCAGCCATCCACATTCTGGCCCCCGATCAATCACAGCCGCTTAGCAGCTACGTCACCTTTCGGGAAGCTCACAATCCGGACTTGAACCACCAAAGTCTCCCTTCATGACATGAGACGCGGTGAGACGTCCCATAATCACAAAGGGTCAGAACCCTCTATAAAGAGAGCTCTGAGCTCCATGCACCGATCTAGGGACCCCCCATACATCTGATCGAAGGCTGTCTCATCAAATAAAATATCAATAATATGATGAGGCACCACGCATGGTGGTTCACATGGAACAGATCACATTTGATCTTAAAATATTCCACTGTGAAAACACCAAGACCTGAAGCGAGTCACTGCCCCAGGCCCCTCTAATCAAGGCTGACAGACAATCAAACCATCTAGTCTGGCAGAACTGATAGAGAACCTGGTAAGGCCAAAGAGACCATAGAATGACATGACCAGCAGCTCTCCCTAGACACCCTCCTTCGAAGTGTCAGATAGAGAGAGTGAATACATCCCAGTTTTACACTTCGGATGTACACACAGGTCATACACGAAGGACCTCTTGAACAGAGAGGTATGAGTATATTGGAGGCTAGACTAAGATGGTGGAAGGCATCTAGTTGACAAGGGTGTTTAGAATACCCTTCGCCATGCAATGACTGGTGTTTGACGTCTGTCCCTATGTTCGTTTCGGATATAGCACATCTCTTTTTTAATCAAAAATACGGGGTTTCGTGGCTAAAAAACGGAACACTAAGCCAATCCTTGACTAACCAAGGTATGTCAATTCAATTTCTCCACTGGGTCCCTCCGGGTGACCAACCCAGATACTTCGGAAGCGTGAAATTCTGTTGTTTCCAAACGTCATCTGTGAGCAAGGAAGTCAACCTCACTCCAGTCACCACGGGCCACAACTCCTGTCTAAATCCTACAGTCCGGGAAAAGAGATGAATTGTAGTTCTTTCGATCCCTCCGAAGAAGAACCGAAAGGCTTTCCATCTTTTTGCAGGCTAACGGGCGTTTCGTCGTTCCTGAACCGGCAAGGGAAGCTACTGGCAACCCATCACCTTCCTTTAGTCAAACAAGTCAATGGGAAAAATACCCCCAGCATCTCAAGTTCTTATGCGAGGTCAGTCCAGTTACGGGTTACAGGTAAGCTCATGAATGCCTTAGCTAAACTTGAGTTCCTACCTATTGAAAATAATAAGTGAGTGAAGTTAGATGAGGAGCCGGATCCACATAGAGCTCACCCGGACTGACTTTCCCGATAGCTACATCGATAGATGTTCCCACTACGCGCTAACTAGCAACCTTTATTCCTGCTTTTACGTCTTGCCTTTGCTACTTGAGAGAATGCCTTGGACCGAGACCGAAAGCAGCTGACTTGCTTGTTATGCCATTTCCGTTAACTACAACGAATGAACCACACAGAAGCGATTTCGAAGATTGCTATACGAGATGATTTGCTCCTGTATTGGTTTGTCAAAAAGTGGTATCCGGCCTTAAGAGAGAGATTTCATCCCCTCTGCTTGCATTCCCCTGAAAGCATTCTGATTCATGTGGACCGATGCCCATAGCCAGAGAACAATTCAAAGAAATCGATGAATGTGTCCAGACCAGAATAAGCGCTAGCAGATGAGATTGGACCTATAGACTAGGCACCAAAGCTGCACACGAATGTTGGTGGAAGGCTATAAGGAAGCGAAGGAACTTTAGGGTAACAGCCGGCTCATGACCCGAGGGTGGGGTAGGCTACTCTCAATAGTCACTCTGTCTCTAGAAGCCCACCAATTGGAATGCTTGACTTTGACTCTATCTCGCTATTCAATACAATAGGAAGGTGACTGTTCTAGATCCGCCTTTGTTGAAGAAGGGCTCAACAAGAGAGTAGCGGTCGGTGTGAACTCGTCTCTCTGGGGGTTTCCCTTGGTTTCGGTGAAAGCTCAATACCATCTCCTCATGTTCACAAAGACAGTTGCAAGAATCTACGGATGCGGAAGAATGAATATATGCGGCTTCTTACTGCTACTAGCACTAAGATAAGACGAATTCCGTCTAGTAAGCCTAGAGGTCTTACAGATGCTGTTGAGAATCGTCATTAGGAAAGAAAGGCTGCCCTTCGTGCTCCACAGTCTCATATAAATAGGTAAATGGCATCTTACTTCTGCCTAATCAGTGCAATCCGGTTCAGTTCAGGAAAGCAGGAAAGTGCTAACAGGGGCACAAGACTAGCATTCGATGCTTCTTCTTCATTTCCTTCGACACCTTCCATGTGAAATCTCCATTCCTCAAGTCAGTGCCACAGCTTCTTAAAATTCAATAGCAAAGGATATTCACCCAACAGCGGCAACTGCTTGAGCTGATACGCAAACAAGACCAGAAAGACCGGTTACACGTACACCAACAACGGCTACTCTTTCTTCTCTCTTTCACTCCTTCAAGGCCTCTTTCAAGTTAGTGAAGTGTCTGGACGGACCGTCATTTAGAGTTTTAGTCATTGATTTAATGGAAAGTACTAGTTCAGTGCTGGAAAAGTCAGATGCTACACACATGGGCTGGAAAGTCTCTCCTTTATGTTCTTTACATTACAGTTGACCGACTCAACCCATCATTTCTACCGGAAAAATTTCCTACATATCAGACCTTTGAAGCTGGAGCTGAGCGAGGATCGGATTCTGAGACTCGAAACAACTCGGCACTCGTATCGGTGAAATAACGTTTAATAGAAAGACCTGGAAATCTATGCTTTCTGGCTCCTCACTTCCGGTCGTTGCTCCTCCCCTTTTTGTTTTCTTTGATTTACAAGCTGGAATTGAACCAGCATCTCAGGTGGCTTTCCCGGCGCACTTCCTGATTGTGCTATTTTGAAAGTTCGTGAGAGTACATCTGGGATTTGGTTATCGAGGTACAAGAAAGATGATTGTGGGAACGAGTAAAGGGTTCGCTACTAGGAAAAAAAGATTCAATCCAGCCCCAAGCGTACCTGGGGCTAACCTGTTTACCGGATCCTTAGATTAGAGGTCTGCCCGTCCGGCGGCGGTCCCTCAAAATCTTTAATTACGGCGGCACCCCGATTTTCTGAATGCCAGCTTCATTCACTAGATGTAAAGCTACCTTCCTAAAGATATGGGGGAACCCACTAACCCGCTTTCCCCTTCCCCCCGCGATGCGGGGGCCTCGTTGTCGCCTTTGGCTTCAACTACTTTTGCTTCCGGGAACAGATAGCTTGCTGCCCAAGTTTACCTCCCAAAAACAAGCCATATAGCAAGCGCCTAAAATCGACCCGGGGGGGTCCCTTATCCCGGTTGAATACTCCGTTCTTCCGCTCAAGCAGTCTTCGGATTAGCTTTTATTTGGAACAATCGTTAGGCCTACCTCCTCTTCCATCCTGGATTTGCCCTTCATGATCCCTTATTTCATTGAAGGCGGAATTTGTCGCCGGGGCGGGTTTCCCCTGAACAACTTCTTTTTCAACCTCAAGTTGTTTGACTAAGTCAAACTTTTGGCCTGTGGTGGATACGTTGAAGTCTTGTTCTACCCCTTCGCGAACTGAGCACATGCTTTGGCCTTCCCCGAGATCGCCCTTTCTTTCTCTCAAATTCTCCTGAAGGAGCTCCTCGGTTACCTTTGACTTGAGACTTTCCCCTCGCAATAACAGCAGACGCAGATATAGCTGCTTTCCTCAGTCATAGTCCTTGCCTTGGCTTTACGGCTTTACGAGGGAATACGACTTATTGACTACTAGAACTCCTGCCGGGCTTAGCTTTTATTTAAACATAGGCGATGAGAGAAAGACAGAGGAATGCATAGAAAAACAGAGATTCAACTCACCTTAGATACTTAGAAGCAGGAACTAAAACTAAGAGAGGAATCTCATTCGTGAGCCCAAAAGGGAGAAATTCATTCACAGAAGAACATTTGCTCGGGAAGAACATCCGCGCACTCGGAAGACTAAGCAAGAATGAAAGTTTCTCCTCCCGGATTCGAGTCTCCTTCTGCTCCCAAATGGCAGCCATTTCTTTCGATCCAAGCCCGTCTTCCGCGAGGGAAAGAGTCAAGTCGCTCCCCAACAAGTGAGCATTCCGCTTCTCCCCTCCCCGTTCCTGTTTCCTAATCTGCATTTGCGGGTTCTCGCCTGTTTTCCCGCTGCTATCAAGTCTAAATTCTCTCCTGCGAGAGTCGAGGAGCATTCTACTTCCGACTGTAAGCCGTTGAAAGGACGAAGTGCAAGTTCTCCTTTTGTCAAGGTTCTACCTCTGTAAGCCTTCAATCCGTTTCTGGTTCCCCAAGTACGAAGTGAAATCTCTCTTTGTGTGAGGGAGCCTTCCTCTTCTTGCTTTCCTCGCTTTCACTCCCTTTCTTTCTATTTGATTGCTTTTCTGCTGGGTGCATATTCAACTCCCTGGTGTACGTAACCTGTCTTAAGTTGCTTCTCCGGCCATTTGATTGCGAATCTTTAGTTTTGAGGGCCTGACGAACTATCTCCCATCGAGGTTCTTTTTACATGCCTTCTCCGCCTATAATATAAGGAGGTCCCCTTGAAGAAGAGTATACTAGCTGCCCGGAAATAGCAAGAACGTCCGCTCGAGGAACTAGAAGGACAACACAGGTTTGGTTCGAGGTTCTGTCTTTTCACTTAGGCCACTGAGGCCTAGGAGACGAGACGTATCAACAGCTCTTTTTCTGTAACCATAGTCTGAGGCTGACCCGCTACTAGCATGAGGGGAACCCCTATGCGATTTGATCTTTACACTTTGCCTTGGCTCCTTAGATAGAACTCAGGGTGTAACCACTTAGCCCCGGGAGCACAGCAATAGGAAGAATCAGAAAGAACAGCAGCTCTAGCGCCTATACCTGTTCGGATTGGGGCGATGCGGACGAAGAACCAGCTGGGGTGGCTACTTGGCCCAGGATTATAAGGAGAGATACCCCAAAAAACCACAAATTGAAGACTCAAACCAGACCCACACTTACCGAAGGGAGTCACCCAGAGGCGCGGAGGGAGAGACTTGGAGAAGCAGACTCGAAAGAGGGAGCAGAAAACTCACTTGACAGATCAGCCCGGCTGGGATTTGTTTACCGGCTTGAATGAGCAAGGAGAAGGCGCCTTGGGGAGCAGAAACTTGCTACCTTTAAAGGAAGATGAAAAGCTAGCAAGCAGACTAACCCCCGGGCTTGGATCCAACTAACTGGCTTGCAGTTATAAGCGGAAGTAGACTGTAAGAGTAGAAACCTTAGCTTAGACCTTTACCTGACCAGGAAAAGAGAGTAAGCCGACGAACTCAACCGCGTGGCTTTACGGTAGGAATCCCCCTTGTGTAAGGATCGCACTTGTACTCGCTCTGATCGGTAACCCATCTTAGACCTGGGCAATGGGGATTATTGAACAGTCCCCGGTGTAGCTTAATATGAATCCTACTTTGGCAGGAGAGACTTGCTACCGGACACTGCCCCGCGAGTAAAAGGACGACCTGCACGTCTTGTCTTTGTGCGCGTAAGTAGACCGGTGTAAGTAGAACCTGGTTACTTGCTATGATAGTTAACCCCGTGAAGAAGTAGGAACTGGTGAATAAGAACCAGTCCCGAGTATTTTTGCTTCGTCATGCTGCTTGTGCGAAGTAGGAACTTTCCTTTCGCGATCCACTTTGCCGATCTTCCTTTCTTGTAATAGGTCCCCCAAGACGCCATATCCGGGGTAGGGATTGGGTCCCATAAAGCGAGGAGGCCCGGTAATGCTGCCCGTAAGCCCTTTAATACAATACAGAAGTGGAAGGCCTGTCAAAATACCCTCACTGTGGGATAGTTCATGAGTCCCTCCAAACTTACGATTTCAAAGCGCAAGACTGTCCGACTAATCGATTTAAGCCAGGTTAAGTCCCCCGTTATTGTCCCAGTGCCCGATGATCACCTCAACCATAACTAGGCAAACCCCTTTTGTCAATGTGACATTGGTAGTATAAGGATTCTCCTTGGTATCCGGAGTAGTAGGAGCCCCTGTTGTAAGGATCACCTTTGCCTTCTTCCTTTGGTACCGCTAACCGCCTTGTATTGTGGTAAGGAATGCTCCTCGCCATGTGTAGTAGCTCCTTTTCTTCTTGATTCTCGAACCAGAAGTCAAGTTCTTTGATTGGTTTTCGGCCGCTTCCTCTCAGGAGAGAGCAGCAACTGATTGACTTTAAACAGTGTCCTTCTCACTCAATCGAGAATTGCATTCCAACCCTTGCTTCCTTACCAGCAATAAGAGTAAGAAGAGAATCAGACAAATAGAACGAATCTCTTTCGAACATGGATTCCCGTACACCATCCCTGGAGTGGCTACCCCTGCTTAGTGAGATTCCCTGCTTCAGTCTTCAGTACCTGTCATACCGAGATGCTTGCTCTGTTCACTGCATGCATCTCAAACCGCTACTGTCTCATACAAATAGAATCATTGGACTTGGATACTTGTCTCCTTATCTACTTAGCGATTCTCTTATCACATAGTCCATGGAGAAGGAACTAGAACAAGACTAAGATCAATTCATTCATTCGCCTACCCTTGATCTATTTATGAAACATTCTCCTGCTTATCGAGAAAGGGCTCTTTCAGCAGCTAAGTCTAGTTCTTTTGGCTCACCCTACGGCTATTAGTAAAGAGAAAAGAGCTAACGAGCTAGGAAGAAGCCTAGCTCTTGTACCGCTGCTCTCAGGCTTTTGATGGCCAGGTAAAGTAAAGGGGATCCAAGACTTCTTTCGGGCTTTCCGCTCCAACCCACATATCTGATAAGGCCATTCTCCCCTATACAAATCAGTGGTTTGGGGTCCCTAACCCAGTAGTCAGTACGATTGATTTTCTTGCATAAAGAGGGGTAGCAAAGGTTATTTTTTCTGAGTCTCTCGTGCTAGTGCCATGATGAATGAACAAAGCAAGGGTAGGCATGCCCGGGAAGGAAGTTTGTTCGAACAGTTGATTTACGGGCCTATGTTCTAAAGATCAGACTGAGTGCCTTCTCTTTACTAGTTGCTAGTAGAATGATGAATGATGATGCTACGTCGTGTGCTTACTCACCTTCGGCGCTTTCGGCATTCCTTGCCTTGGTCGTCGTCTGAACCCGCGGGATTAGAGGTAGAACCGCTACTGCTTGCAATCCCCGGTTCAGACCGCTGCCGTTTGCGTTGAGAGCGAGGACCGAGATAGGGAAGTTCATTAAGCCTACACTAGGCAATTGGACGAGACTCTTACTGGGACTCTTCTATTCCACTATTGATTGACTGACCGATACAAAGGACTTTTCCACCTTGGTGCATTCCTGACCTGACTTGGTATTCTCTTCAGTCGGAGAAGACTGGCTACCTACAGTAAGTTGAGAGGATAGCATAAGCTAAGCAGCCAAAGCAGAGTAGGCAGCGAAGGAAGCCGTCTCCTTATTCACTAGACTTTCAGTAAAACAATGACTATTGCTGCCCGGGTTATAAGGAAAAGACTCTATCAACAGATGACAGAGCTAACTTAGACAGCTTGAAGGACAGGTTTTGATCCGTGTGCCGAGTCTGATCTTTTCTTTCGTGTGATGGATGAAACTAAGTTTCCCATTGAAAATGAGTGTGACAAGTGCGCCGATCCAGCCGGTATCGAGAGCTCTAATGATCATGGCGATGAAGCAAACTAGGTAACCTTAAGAGGCCTGGCCTACTTGCCCCCTAAAGTAGAGTTAGTGCTATGTACGTCATACATACTAGGCGAAACCACCAGACCAAATAGTATAATACTTCGGGTGCACAAGTAGCTTAATCCTGATTCAATTAGGGCTTAGGTGCTTAGTTGCGAGTCTCCTGCCGAGCCTCTTCCTTGTTCCTTAGGCTGCCCCTTGAGGGCGCATTAATGAGTCGATGCTGTTACGGCTTTACGAGGTGGAGATATCTAGGATTGAATTCCTGTGGATTGATGTAGCTTTCATTCTGAGGTAGCTCTTTCGAGAGCTTCCTTGGCAGCTCGTGTGTAATCGAATTCTGGTTAGAGGGTCTTATCTTACTATTTCCTTGCTAGAAGCACTACCGGAACGCTTTGAAGTCTCGCAAACTCCATTGCTTTGCTTGAGCGAACCACTATGCTTGGCTGCTTATGGCGCTTAAAAAGTGGCATAATTTAGTTACCTGGTTGAATGAGATTCTTAAGACCTTTGTTTAGGGAAGGAAAATGGGCTACGAAGCCTCTGTTCAAAAGTAGATAGGGGGCAAAACAAAAGTAAGTAGATCAAAACCGGTAGTCTGCTAGCGCTAATACTAGGCCTTCCGTTCCGATTCAAGCTTTCCTTTCTTATGGTATGGAGCAGGGAATGTTCTCTTATGTCTATTCCTTTGATACGTCTCCAGACGCCGGCGGATGAAACTCTTCTTAATGTTGATTCGGCGCCTGAAACGGCTTCTGATTTGGCTTACGATTCGGATTCGAATGGAGATGCTACTTCGGGATCCCTTTTTTCGAAAGAGACTGGATCTGTTGGCCTCCTCCTTTCCTAAAATGCTGGATCGGATATCGGATATCGAATTTAAGTACGCACGCGAAGAGCGATCCTTCTTAGCCCGTTCATGAAAGTCCTTTGTTACCTAGTTTAAATCCTAAATCCGAATCGGAAAGATCAGGTTCGAGATGGCAAGTCCGGTTAGGGCAGGTCTGTTACTACCTATCTTCCTTATACGAAGGACAGGCTCCTTTATCCATCCCTTTTTCAGAAAATTATCCCTCCCTCCTGGGGAAAGCTACTCGATCTGCTAAGCAACCAAGCTACTCTATCCATCTATCCATATTGGCTAGCCCTCTTCCTGTTTTCGAGAGAACGTATTTCATTCTGGAGAAAAAGCATACGATCTCGTATGAGATTTGGATCGATAGCTGGCATATGTTCCCAGAACGCACCCAGCATTTGCTCTCGTTGGAGCTTCTCGTTTTCCACCTGACTTCTTGCTCAATTCTCTCAAGTCTTATAGTGAGATCCATGGCTACTCAAAGCTCTTTCTTGCCGACTTCTAAGTTTGGCCCCGTCTCTATTTGGCAAAGGTCGCCTGGGTTTTTTTATTGCATGAAAAAAAGAGGAAGCATAGACAAGAGCAAGAGCAACGGTTTACTCGGTTGAAGCAATAGAGGCATAAATCAAGCTAGCAGCAGACCTCGTGGCAAAGCTATAAGTCACAAATTTTATATCAATAGAAGATCCCGTGCCTGCAGGATACGCTTACCCCACAGCATAACAGTGAGAAGCACCAATTGAGGTTTTTCCGGAACCACCAGCAGAGAAAGCAGCGGAAAGGAAGGTAGCAGTAGTTTAAGAATGTAGCTGACTAAGTTCCAGCAGCGAATTCAATGGCAAATCTAGGCGTGGATCGAGATTTAGTCCATGTTCGAGCGCATGCATTAAAGCCAGAAGCAAAGGTAGAGGTAGCGGGTTCACCCGTTGATTCAGAACCAACAATAGTTGATTGCATACCCAGTTGTCCTCGTTTACTTAGATTCAGTTGGAGCTCAAAAGCTTGTTTCAACATCCGAGGCAATTCGAGTACCGGAGCTCGCAGCAGAGCCTGTGGCAAAGGCAGACTTTTTGGTTAAATTTCCAGTTTCAGTTCGAGAACCAATGCCAGTGGATCCCACAAAGGTAAAGGTTGGAGCAAAGATGGCAGCAGCTGGAGCAAGCATAGTAGGTAGCTAGAGCATAGGCAGAGACAAAGCAAGCGCCAGGGTGGGAGGAAAAAGAAGGAAGCTGAGAAGGGCAAGGCAGGGAAAGAAAGGCATTACCAGAAGGAAAGTAGTCCAACTCAATGTCTTACGCATCAGTGGCATTTGAATGAAAGCAGTAAGTCAGTGGCCAAGAATCATCGATTTTGGAGTTACCGGCTCAAGGCAGCTCATGGGAATTTCTTTAAGTAAGAACGATCCCCAGTGTCATCCTCTTCGTCTTCTCGAAAGGAAGCGAGTGACGAGAGGGTAGCAAAGAGAGGACCACTCTTTAGTAAGATAGCAGCCAGAGTAGAACTTATTCTCTCCATTCAGAGAGAGTAGAGCCCATTCCTTCATATGCTTACAGTAGTATAAGGAGTCCGTTCGTGCCTTCCCCCGGAAGTCACTTCACTCATGTATGTATAGTGCATACGAGAACTCTTATAAGTGTTGGTTATAGTTCTTATCTCTAGTTGAGTTAACTGAGTGGTCTTCCGCCCACTAGTAGTAGGGACTTTTTTCACCTTTACTTAAGGCAAGCCTATTATATTAGAGTCCGTATAAGTAAGGTAAGGTACGCCCTCCCTTTTCTATTAGGGAAGCTAATCACTTTTCCATCGTCTGGCATTGGCTTAGTTCATTCTCCACGCGGGAGGCCTTACGCGACATTCACAAGCTAGCCCTACTTATGATTATGATGGGGTAACTAACCTATAAAATGGTCTTTCTATTGTATGGGCGAATTATCTTAAGGAAAGCTTTCTGGCTCTCGTGTGAGCTAAAATACCTTGCTCAGAGAGAGACCCGGTAGATGTGTGCATCAGTACAAGGCTAGAAAGCTAAATAGATAGGGGATTACCCGGCTTGTTCTTAGATAGGGCAAGTGCTCTAAGAGTGAAGCTAAGGAAAAGGAGTAAGCCCTATTCACAGCGTCTGCTCTGCCTCTATCATCTACGTCAATTTGTGATTCCCAGCCAAGGAGGCGCGAAGGTTTCTTTTATCGGCCGATTCCCCTTTCGTCATAAGGCGTAGGGCTCTCTTGGAAAGTCATCCGATCCTGCACTACCTTTCCTTAGCCTAGGAATGCACTTTCTCCAGAACCGGAAAGGTGCCCCACAATATAGACTATTAGCCACAAGTGGGAGTCTTCTATCAGTTTAGTACTCTCCGTTCTCGCTTTCTTCAACAGTAAGGACTTACACCATCCGGGGACCGGCTTAGGCTTTCGCGAAAGCACCTTTTGGCGGAGGCTTCTCATCAACTGACTCTTACTGAAGATTAAGAAAGAGATAGAAAGAACTCTTCTAAAGCACTGACTTCTTCCCTTTCCCTACGCTCGTGCCTTCCCCAGAAAGCTCAGATGCGAAGAAGGGACCATAGCCCTAGTTCGGGTTCGGTGCGATAGGATGAATAAACCCGAAAGCATTGATTGAGGGTCTCCTCTTTCCTTTCTTTCTAATCCGAATCAAAATCCATGTCGCCCTCCCTAACCCTAGTTACTTTAATATCATACCTGGAAAGAGTCAACGTCAAGCCAGAGCTAGTCTAAGAGCTAGCGATTCTCACCCTAGGGTTAGGTATCATAATAGAGTCAAGTAGGACAGAACGATTAGCTTAGCAGTGAACAAGAATCATTCAATCAGCTCCAGAGCTGGGAGTTCTCCTTCTTCTTTTGCTATTTCAAATAGGAGGTCTTATGAATCGAATGAAGAATAAATTCACTTAGATAGAGATAGAGGCAAGGCAGAATAAGCGATGTTGGAGGCAGGGCTCCTAGAAGAGAAGCTCATACCCGTCGAAAGGGAAATAGGTAGGAATTATTCGCTAAAAAAAGAGGACAGGTGCGCAGCGGTTCGGAATCGTAGCAAGTGACATCTTCAATCAAGAAAGACCTGGCTCAAGGGAAGATAGTTCCTTCACTTCCGGGCTTAAAGAAGCGAGTGACTCTCGCGGGTATCTATCAACATATAGAGATGTCGCCCCTGTCGCTGCACTTGGAGGCCTTATCACTGTTGGTGCTTTTCATAGCGTAGTAGAGTAGCCAAGGGCGTAAGCTAAATTCTACTCCTTTTCTCTGGGGTTCGGAAGAATAGAATCTTTTGCCCTTCGACTCCGATATTATCTTATATTATAGAACGGCAATATCCCCTGCTGCTGCCGTTGAAGGAATAAGGGCTACTATTGATGACGTAGAGTGAAGGCGATATGATATAGCCAGGCCAGGAAGGATCTGAGTCGGCATTACAAGGATAGAGGTTACAGGGAAAGACTAGGTTACAGAATCAGCTGCTATTGGAATGCTTTCAAAGGGTAGAATTTCCTTGCTTCTCATCGAGATTGCCTTTGTCTTCAAAGCTTCAAGGGATGATGCTTGAACTCTTGTTCTCAAGGTAGCTACTGACTCTTGGAAAGGTATCGAAGTCACTTCCGGATTAACTGATTAAGGAGTTCCAGGCGTGAGTTAGCTTAGGTCAATCCCTTTTTGAACAACCTCTTCTGATTAACTTCCTGAATCACCAGCATTGGCTTCATTCTTACCTATGATATTCCCAAGAGCGGATTCGATAGCAGTAAGACCGGTTACGCTTACACCAACAGCAGGTAGGCAAAGGCAAACAACAGATATGGCTAAAGCACCGGTAAGACCAAGAGCGAAAATGAACTTCTATGCCAAGAGCGTCTGCGTTGAGGAGATCTGGGTATTCTAACCGGTGGTAGAGGACTGGCAATTGAATTACTAACCGCAGTTGCTGTACTAGCACTTCAATTAGCTGTGATAGTATCCGTTGGTGCCGTTGTTAGAGTGAGCGTTCCCGCTGCATCGAAAATAGGAAAGTCTTCAATTAACCGGTGTAAGCCTATCCACTCTTACTATGAGGGGTTCCGGTGTGCTAGAATCAATGGCAGAGAATGCGCTGTGAGGAAGAAAAGGCCTCTT
>NC_043914.1:377500-392500 GCF_055761805.1 Camellia sinensis
CGTGCCCAGGTTGACTTCCAACAGCTCGTCTTGGACGTCGGCCCTCAGGTCGTCGAGCTTAGCAGGAGCCGGCTGGAGGTCTTCGAGTTTAAATTCCTTACATCAGATGGACCGGCAGAATTTATCTGCCAATGTCCCTCGAGACGACTACCCATGGGCAACATCGCTTTGGGTGCAGACGCACCCCCCCGAACGACTTGTCTTGAGTGAATCTGCGTTTCCCCGTCAGCATAGTAAGTAGTATGCATCTGAATAGACTTCTGCCGCATGGGAAAAGACTACCAAAGCTGGATGAGGGGAGAGTTCTCGCGACGGTATGGAATTGCATCAGAAAAGTGGTAAGGACCTTTCCCTACATTTTTGATAGACCGGTAAATTCGCAAGGAGAAGAAATCACTTTCGAAGAGAAGGAACGAACCAACTACAACCATATGTACGGGCCGGAGGACCCACCCCAGAGATTGCAACGAGAAGAACTACGAGCGACTTGATCCCCCTTAAAGGGGTACGTAGGAAGCCCGGGCTTAGTCAAATAAAAAAGTGTCCAGGTTCAGTTTTTTTCGTTTTAGGGTTTTCTGGAATCCCTTCTCTGAATCGTTCGTAACAAGGTAGCCGTAGGGGCTGGATTGAATCCTTCTTTCCCATTTTCATCGTCTTGTCCAAGCTCCGATCGCATTGTATTTGAAGAACTGAGTTAGCTTCTTTTTTAGTGACAGCGGTTCTTGCACATTGCGGGTATCGCGCAAACAATGCGCGATAACGGTAATTGCTGCGCCGTAACCGCACTGAGTTTTATTTTCCAAATAGACTTAACTGTCTCATTCAGCTTGTGTATAGGCTCGCAAGTGGAGGTTAATTGAGATATGAAGCGGCGGAGGTATTGCACGCGACCGAGAAACCCCCGAATTTCTTTACCTTATCTATGATGCAAGAAAGAATGGACTTACATCACCTTCTCCTTTGGACCCTCATTCTTATTTTGGTTTTCGTATTATGTTTCTTGGTTTTAGCTTTATTTCTTATTATGAACCTTCGCTCGCGTCCGAACCCGTTGGATCGATATCCAGTTCCACCAGCGGCAG
This sequence comes from Camellia sinensis, assembly GCF_055761805.1. NCBI lineage: Eukaryota > Viridiplantae > Streptophyta > Magnoliopsida > Ericales > Theaceae > Camellia > Camellia sinensis. The sequence goes on from NC_043914.1 coordinate 378,583, forward strand.
AGACAGTTGGATAGGTACCCCCAGCAGTTGCTTCAGCTGCTTACCTGGAACCAATTGGAATAGCACTACCCGTAGGCAATCCAACTTAGTGAGCTCGAACGCGCGACCATGGAGACTCTATCTTTGGCGGGGGAGAATCAGAAAGCGTAATACCGGAGTGAACGGGGATCTCGCTCGAGGAAGAAACTGGTCAAGGAAGGAACTGGGAACCTTGAGACATCAACATACCAAAAGGTCGAAAAGAAAAGGAAAGGAAACTCCGAATACAGGCCAACCTAAAAAGAGATAGGGAGTCAAGCACCTATTTCCAGCAAGCTACCTTCATTCAAGGACCAACGACGATGAAATAGTCAGGGAACTGCTTACTCTACCCCTTTCACTCCAGTTTCTTTCTTGACCACTTCTTGAAGAAGCTCAACCTTGAAAAAGAAAGGTGGTAGACGAGAAATTCTAAAGAACTCATATCCGCACCATGGGAACTCTCCTCCAGACGCATAGCCAGATCCATGTTGCTAAATCAACTGCTCCTCCAGAATGGGTAGACATGGGAGGCTCCGAGCAAGTCTTTCTTCTAGTGGCCGGAAGGAAAGGTGTTCCATAGCATCAGGAGAAAAAGAAAGAACAAACCCAGTAGAAAAAGTAGCGAACCTTGCCGTCCTTCTTGGGAATCACCTCCTTCAAGAAAGTCGTAACCCGGAAGGCACACCGGCATTGGGATATTCCAGGATCCCGAACTAAAGAAAAAAGAGACAGAATAGAGTCGGAAACAGTCAAAGGGCGAGGAAAAGCCGGAGAGACCGTGGGAAAGAGCGCTGGCACTTCGGACTAGAAATACATTCCATCAGGAAGGAGAAGGCGCCTGGGCGAGGAGAAAACTTATAACTTTCCAGGACACTGACCAAAGAGGAAAAGGACGAACTGACCCGCTGGGCTTTGGGTGCGGAATCCCACTTTACACAAGGAGATAATTGAAAGACTTTACCGATCTCGGAACAGAATCCGCTGCTTTACAGAGTTAAAGCAGTAGATTCTGACTTTTTTGAAGCTTATTCGTACTTTCTTAATGCCAGTTGATTCCTTCCCTGAATTAACAACAGCAGCCCTAGCTGCCGAGCACTAGCAACCACTAGGAAGAGCAAACCTAGCGCGTCACTCTAACTACTAGGCTAGCTTCCCTTTACACATAGCCCTGACCTGATGGACCTGCCCTTAGCTACTTAGATGCGGGACCTAGAACTCCTAACTCAACTCCAACTCCATAACCGCTGCATCTATCAGCAGCTAGATCTATGACTTGCCCTATCTAGTAAAGGCCTGCTCTAACTGAGCTGTCCTCCCCCCGAGGGGGATTAAGGGGGGGGCTCCTTCTTTACGTTAGTAGTAGAGCTCTTGGCTTGCAGCTCTTCGTCCAGCTTGGCAGCTGTCCGGCTTTTATGCCTTAATGCCTTGCCTTGCTTTCCGCTTTTAGACTACTGGCACTAAAGACAATCTTTCTAGCTAATCCCTTGCTTCGGCTTGATTACGAAGAAGAGGCTTAAGAGGGGGGGTCGAACAGACATAGCGAGTTCAATCATCACTTCATCCTATGTAGTAGGGTTTTTCATTCGATAAGGGAAGACTACGTAAACCTGGTTACTGATCCCGGTGGGGGACCAGAGGCAGGTAACGAATCTTTGGCAGGTTGTGCCGAGGCCGAACTGGTGGAGATCTTGTGCTGATCTACGACCAACCTTGAAGAAGCCCTATAAAGACAGGAGGAACTAGAGAGAAAAAGAAACTTCCAGGCCTTATCCCACTCCCAGTACAGGAATTCTGAAACCTAAAAGAATCTCAATTGGCTAGGTAGGAAGGTCCAGAGGGAAAGCAAGCTGCAAGAGCAGAGGGAAGGGCCTATTCGCGGAGAAGAGAGCAGCAGCAAGACCAGCAGATTCAAGAGTCTCGGATTCTATATCAGAAGGAAAGTCTCAACCCTTGAGTACGAAAGTAGGCTCTTCATTACGCTATTTTTCCCATCGAGCACGGGAAAGACCTCTTTATGCCGACTCCTCACCCTAGTGAAAGCTTTGAAAGCAGAAAGCCAGACGGGATCTTCTTCTTTAGAATAGGATATCGCCAAAGAAAGGTCAACCGAACCGAAGCACCGAAACCTTTTTCACAAGAGCTTCACCCAAGAGGGAAAGTCGACTATAGCAAGAGCTGCTTTATACATCTATTAGATCAAAGAAAGATCCTCTTCATCTTCGCTACCGAAACCCAAAAACATACCATGAAAGCATTCGCTCCTAGTCCGATTCACCTACCTTCTCTTATTCCTTACCTTTTTTTCTTTCTATCCTTAGTCCTCCACACTGCCATCAAGCTTCCCCTTTAGAGCGACTACCCCGCGTTCTATGGGGAAAGCGCAATCACAACTCTAGAAGCTAATCCTCTTACTAGCGGACTTCCATCTCAAGCAGCTCCTTCTATAAGACCTTGGTCAATCAGTTCCTTTTACTCATATTCATGTGCTGCGGATTCTCGAACAGCAGATTCAATGCCATCCTCTTCTACTAGTGATTAATGTGCGAAAACAGCCTTTTCTGGGCATGTCCCTGAGACTAGTGCAATCCGGGCATTTCGGGATAAAACCGTTAGCAAGAAATCCCTCTCGCCAAGAAGACTAAATGATAAAGAACCTTCCTTGCCTTACTATGATTCCCATCTCGAAATCAAACCTGTTAAACAAAATATCCCTCACAGGAAAAAGGCACAAACAGCCTATTTGTACTAACAGGACCAGGACAGCTCCTTCTGTGCTTAAGCTTGCTCTAGCTTCCCTCACTTCTTGTTATGCGTCCTATTCTCTTAGTTTACTATGCATGGCATGCCTGCTCGTAGCGCCCAGATCTTTCTCTTCCTATCCTATTTATGTGCAATTGACTGCGTCAGGAAAGGGAATCGGTGGGGCTTTGCTTTGTTTATCCCGCTAAACAGCAGTTATTCCGACAACAACAGCCGTTATCCCGCCTACTCCTGCCCTTACTAATGGTCAATCAGTTCCCCCCAGCTTGAAGTTCAGTTCCTTCCATCAACAGTTAAGTCATTAGTACCAGAGCCTATTCTTTCAATTGTGCAATCAGTTCTTCCACTTGGCTCAATAGCCGGAGATGAAATAGCGAAGGTTACGTTCACATTTCTAAGCGCGGTTCTTCCTCCATCAGATTAGGCATAATCAACAGGAGAGAGCCAAGCAAGGGTTACGAGAGCAGTGGATGATTTCACAATTACCCAAACTCGAGCAAGGGTAGCAACGGTTACTGATTACCTGACTGAACCACCAGGAGCTTCTTCTATGGCAAAAATGCCATTCTCTGTCCATCAATCCGATTTCATTAAGAAATCGAAATCTTTCATTTTATCGGGAATTTTGGTTGTTCTTCGCCTTACCGAGTTGATAACATCTACACCGGAAACAAGAACTCTACCAACGGTTATTGCCAACAGTTCCTACGTTCACAGCTCTTCTTTTTCCAACAGCTAGGCCATCCAAGGGAAGGGATGACAGCCCTGCTAACTTCACTCTTATGATGATTCAATTGCTTACACCGGCTACTGCTGCTACGAAAGCAGTTACCCTTCTTACAGCAGGGCAGATGATTTCACAGTTAGCAAATCTTTCTTCCGAACTCTCACAAAAGAGCTTACTCTCTTTCGAAAGACCGGATACGGTTAGATCTAATTCTAGCACAACCGATTCCTCTTCTGCCTTTTGACTCTCTCCTGCTCGTACATTAACTATATCTTATATGTAGTATTCCCCTCCTTTCATGGTTTATATATCTTCCAAGAGCGCTTATTCTCCATCAATGGCGATAATGCCGCATCTAAGAGCCTATTCATGTGCAGCCTACTCGGATTAAGGAAAATCCGGTGCAGTGCTTGATAAACTTTCGATGCCCTCCTGATGTGCTTCTAGCTGGAAGCAGCCAATCCAATCCCATTAAAGGATATTTAACCCTTAGGGCGGATCCTCCTCTCTCTACTGGGATTGACTCGCTTAGAAGGGGTCCCATTCCTTTGGCAAAGGCCCTAACTACAGCTCTGAGTAACTCCTTGTCTCATTGATCCGAGTCATCAAGGAAAGACAGTGACGATCGGTACGAAAGGGAGGCATACTAGCAGGGGATTCGTACTAAGAGGGTTATTCCGCAGCGTATAGGGGATGCGTTAAAGAGCCGTTATGTAGCATCTGAGAACAAGAAAGCAGACATGGACACGAAATTGCAAGAGTAAGGTAAGGCGAGACAGATAGAGATATCTAATTAAGAGAGGACGGGACTGCTTCTTCGTGACTGGGACTGTACATGGATTCTAAACCTTGGGCATTCAAACTTGAAGCAAGCGGGAAGGAACCGACGGTGTATGTAACTAAAGAAGGAGGGAGAAGGATCTGAAGAAGCCCCTTAACGTCAGTGGGGGTTGTGTCTGTAGAGTCATTGAGGAGGCGGGCATACAACGCACAACTCATGTCCTTCTTTGTCCTCAGGGATAGGGTGTCCTAACCTACAGCTATTCTATCTCCATTGTCCCACCCGCTCCGAAGGATGCCCCAGGGACCATAAATAGCGACTTTCTCGGTTGGACCGAGCGAGCTTCCGATCAACTGAGATTTTCGGCCGGTTCCCCTTCGATCTATTGATTGCTAGAAGTATCCCTGATCCCGAGTGGGACCAAATTCGCTGGACCTATTTACAGACTCGATCATTGACCGAAAGTCCATTCGCCCCCTTCAGCTTAAGGCTCGCCCCTGTAGCTTATGGGCTTATGCACTCCACGACTTAATGTTTCATGGGGGTCGAGAAAAAAAAAGGCGATAGCTGGCGAGGAGAAGTGAACGAGCTCCTGCTTGAGCTTACAGGGAGGAAGCGATCTCCGTCAAGGTTAACCTGCCCGAAAGGTACGAAAGAAATAATCCTGTAGTGAAGGTGAGGCGATAAAATAGGTGTCCGATTCAGTCTTTCAAAGAGCTAGCTACAGGAAGATGTGGATACGGGAATTGACTCGCGGATGCGATGATATCCCTTGTATAGATAGACCCTAGAAGACAAGACCTTTCTCCTTCTCACTCATCTCTCCCGGTTTTAGCTTCTCTACCATTGGTATGGATTTACCTACCATATAAAAAACCTCCTCCGTTCGGTTGTCTTCCTGTCCTCGATTCACGTCGCAAACAGTCTATTGACATTGACTCCCTCACAGGGTTAGGGCTTGACTACCTAAACAAAAAAAGAGAGGATTGTACATGATACTGCTTTCATCTTGCAGTGAAGAAAATCAAATGATAAAGAACGTGGTTGTTATGCTGACACACAAAGCGCGCAGCACGACAGCAACTAGAAGGAGTGGGTAGGTGGCTGGGGCCTTGTGTCACGAAATAGGCAAAATACCCCTCCCTATTTCATTATATAAAGAAAATTCATCTGCTAGAATAGTCTTCATTCACCGGATATGATAAAGAAATGAATGAAAGAAGAGGGGTTTACGAAGTCCTTCAAGTTGATTGAAGGGCTGGGCCAGGCTCAAAGTCAGGGTTCTTCCCTCTCCTGTCTGGGAGTAAGATAAACCTTGCCTTCCCTGGATACAGGTCCCAAGGCAGGAGTAGCGGCTTAGTTAGTGCACGAAATCAATGTGACGCACATAAAGGTCCGTATTCGGTCCGTTAATGGCTCTTTCTCCGAGGCCGGAGGTCAATATAAAGGGTACCGGCCCATTATGTCAGAAAAAGAGAAATCTCAATATTGTATTCGAATAGCCCGCTTCCTTCTGATCCAAGCTTAGCTCCCCATTCTTTCATTCTTTCAACAATAGAGGACTCAAACCTGCTGCCTCTTTCCTCTGAGCTCGTTAGCTTGTAGTTTTCATTCCTCTCCTAGCTGCGAGTAGGAAGCTATCGGAGTAGCGTCCCATTTTTCGACCAAGATTCTTGTTATTTATTTTTGTAAGAGAAAGGGTCCGCTATCCTATCTCCTATCTAATATAGGCAATCAGTGGTGGCCTGCTTATGCCTGCCCTTTTCCTCTTCCTTCGCTTCGCGTCTGCCTATCTATTATGAAGTAGGGAAATCAAAACCTGGGTACCTCCCGCCAGTTGCTAGTAGGACAGCTCTTAGAGGAGCGGCCCTTTTGCAACAAATAAAGTAGAAGTTCCTTTTTTGCACATAATATTCCGGTCTTTCCTTCTATAGTGGAGTCGCTTCTTTTCCTTGGCTAGATTGAGCTCCGTTGCTCCCTTTTATCTCAGCTGGGTGTGCCTCTATGCCCTCTTGTATTAGTCTAATCCTATCGGTAGATTCAGCGCGATAGGAGTAGTATGGCTATGGCATAAAGGTTTGCTCTTTTTCCTACAGGTAGGAGTACCGGCCCATTCTTCAAGATATAAATACAAGTAATTTCTTTTAACATAAAAATAGTCCGCCCCCCTCTGATCCAAGCTTAGCTCCGATTCCTAGGTCTCGAGAAGAGAGGGAAGTCCTCTATATCTGATGACCTTTGTTACAGGGTCAGGCAAGGGAGGCCACAAAGTGCCCCCCGGAGCCACGACACCTTTACCAGCCCGAGGCTGGGTAGTACCTCGGGACTGTATCATAAAAGACTGACCGGAGATTCCTCCAAGTAGCCATGGTCCATTACTCAAGACCAGGTGCCCTTCCGGAATCCGGAAAGAAACTCCTTTGACCGCGACAAGGTCATAAACTCTCCACAGAAGACCGAAGCGAGTTAGATTTTCATCCTTCCGCTCGATCCTCCAGGATCGCATAAGCACAGCCGTGTCAAAGAAGCTACTTATATGGACATCCGGTTGCATACCAGTACCGTAGTACCAGTGAGAGTACGCTAGCCACTCCTTCATCCACGACCGTAAGATTGACCACTCGAGAAAGTCCTTGACCTTCTCGGTGGCAAAGAGGTCATCCGGTATCAACCTGAGCTCCTTTGGACGCATTTCTTCACGTAAGAAGTGAATAATAGAAGCCCGAAGATGGGGTTAAGTGGAGCACCTCGACCCAACCACCACTCTAAGGTGGGGCCGGCCACTTGAAGGGATGCAGGGAAAGAGATTTCACAAAGAAATCGATTAAGGGATTGCCGTAGACAGGAACGCTTTACTTCAAAATGCTTTTTTTTACTATTACTATATGGCATACTCTTGTCCCGTACTCCACGCTACTATACTCCATTAAGGGACTCGCCTAGCTATTTCAGGGGACAGCTCCTAACCTGGCAGTATGAGCACGTTATACGCATCGTATGTTCCCCCCTCACCCCGCAACTTCAATCCCTATATGCGCCTATTACACAAGTACTATCATTAGGGGCAGGAGATGTGCTTAAGGGCAAGAGATTTATTTAAAGACTGTATTCGTAGACCAATTGCTAGCCTTAGCTGCTTGAAAGGCTCATCCCTTATTCTTGCTTAACCTCAGCACCTATTGCACTGATTGGATTGACGCCTACCAGGAGTGCTTACCGAAGCCCATATCCGTTAACTGCCAACCGTTTTCTTGCTTGGCTTATACCGTAACCCTTTGATTGGCTTGGCCTTAACTATACAAGGGGGACCTTATACCTTTCTTGATTGGCATTCCTTGGTCTTTCAATGGTGGAGATTAGTGGTGCATTTATTGATGTGCTAACCGACTTTCGATTGCCGTAGTAACACCTTCACTCTGTTGGTTTTTCATAATACCCATCTGAACAAGCCGACTAAGAAGCCAATGGTCCAACAGTTCCCACCAGCCAGGGAGGAATGAGAGAATCCTAGTCCGACTCAACACTCGTTTCCGATGTATCATCCTATGCCGATTTCGCTGATTTCACTTTAGTTTTTGATTTAGTTTGTGCTGCGAGGTTGCCAATCACGACTTTATGTGCATCTTCAGTTAGCCCTCATGCATAATAGAGGTAGCCCCCTCATTTTGCCTATGAATCCTACCGTTCATTCTGAAACTACCGATCACTAGCCCCGAGAATCAAAGCTCTCCCCCTCGTTTGGTATAGCTCTAGGTCAACGTCATATGGTCACCCGATAGCTAGCAGCAAGTGGCCCATTCGGCTAAAGTCTAACCGCAAACGCCAATGGTGCTCACTCGAAGTTAACTAGAACTGAAGCAATCAAGGTGTAGAGTGATGGTCCCTAAGTTACGAATTGCAACAAACCAACTATTCCGAACCATGTATAAACAGAGCACATTGATGGAGAAGCGATGTGACGCCTGCAGACGGATGACCTGAGAACTCTTATGTATCTTACTCTGATTGCACTGACGATATTGCATTTTTCCATTGATCCCATAGCCCGAATTCTCTTTCCTGCAGAACGAGAGGGAGAAAAGTCCTCTCCTCTTCTTTTCTTCCTTCTCCCCTACTAAGTCAAGCTTTGTCTTTCTTAGTTGCGGTGATCGGAGCGAGGACGACTAGAGGAGTGAACTTCAGGACTTCAGGGAGATAGGGAACGAAGTCAGTCCAGAGGAGGAAAGCGGTTCACTGGAGGTTTGACACCCGTTTTCGAAGCTGCTTTCAAAGCCCTTACTAGGCAAGGCGAATTTCCTGAGGTTTCGAAGAAGGTTCGGCCTAATCGAATAAGGTAAGGAGAGGAATAGCCTCTATTTATTTTGAGTTCCCTTACCCGTGCTTGTTTTCTTTCCTATTTCCGTTGCGTTGACTTGCTTTTTGATTCCTTCCTTAGGGCTGGCTTTCTTTTCTATATTACCTGCTTGCTGGCTTGTGTAGCGGAAGCGGTTGCTTATTCCTGTTCCTAAACGAGTACTCTATATGGAAAGACTACAGCCATCCTATGCTTGTGTGCCAGTTGCCTTCCTTGCCTTCCTGTCACGACGGATTTGCATACCCAAAATCTGTCGCGCTGACCCTAAGTCCTTCATGTCAAAGGACTTGAACAAAGCTTCTTTGAGCTTCCTTGGCATCCTGACCTAAAATGAGCATATCATCCACATAGAGCAAAAGGACTATGAAGTTCCCATCACTGAACCTCCTGAAGTAAACACAATGATCTGCTTCTGTTCTCTTGTACCCGTGACTCACCATAAATGAATCAAACTTCTTGTATCATTGTCTCGGGGCTTGCTTTAGCCCGTAGAGACTCTTCTTCAGTTTGCAAACCAAGTGCTCTTTTCCCTCAAACCCCTCTGGTTGTGCCATGTAGATCTCTTCCTTTAAGTCACCATGAAGAAATGAAGTTTTAACATCCAACTGCTCTAGCTCAAGGTCCAAGGTAGCTGTCAAAGCCAAGGCAACTCTAATAGAACTCATCTTCACCACTGGAGAGACAATCTCATCAAAGTCTATGCCTTTCTTCTGACCAAAGCCTTTTACCACTAACCGGGCTTTGTATTTGACTAGCTTCTCATTGCCATCTTTCTTCAGTTTAAATACCCATTTGTTCTTCAAAGCTTTCCCGCCCTTGGGAAGTTCCCCCAACTCATAAGTGTCATTTTTCTGGAGAGAATTCATCTCTTCTTGCATTGCTTTCATCCAGCTGACCCTGTCATTATGAGATTGAGCTTCTTGAAAGCTCTCTGGCTCCCCCTCATCAGTAAGCAAAAGAGACTCTGAAGTCGGATATCTAGATGAGGCCCTGTGCTCTCTAGTAGACCTCCTAACCTGAGGTTCCACACTCTCCTGTTGAAGGGGCTGCCTGGTCTTTACTTTAGTTCCTCGGTCTCCATTTCATTTGGTAGGCAATCCAGAGGAAGAACCAGAACCGATCACCCGAGGGCTCACTCTATTTATGCCTTTAGCCAGGGGAAGAAAAATCACTCTATTTTAAAGTACAGTTCAGATCATGCAGATTCAATAGCAACAGTCTCCATGATAGTGCCGACTCATACTAACAACTGGAGGGGTTTCCTCAATAGAGGGATAGCCGGGCTTGGTTACCTCGTTGAATGGCCCTTGAATGCCGTCGGAGTGAATGGGATTCGAGGAACCTAGATAGGCACACTCTCAGGAAAGGCCCGGTCTGTAGTTCCCATGTCCCCATTGGGGAGACAATCCAGAGGAAGAACGAGGAGATCACCCATCGCTCATTGAATTGAAGAAAGAAGCTCACTCAGGAAAAGCATCCACCCTTATTGAGCTACTTGAGCTACCAGGGACTCGAAGGTATCCAGCTTATTGGCATGAACAAATTAGATCCCTTAGGGCAAGGAAGTTCTCGGCGAGAAGACCTAGCTCAGTCATATGAGAAAAGAACCGTAGGATATTTAAACGATAAGGTAATCCCTGGCCAATCCCATAGAAGGGATGGGCCCCTTTGCTCAACTTCCAGTACAGGAAAGGCGATCCTAGGTCCATCCTAACAAAAACAAAAAGGCCCCCGACTTTGGGATGCCTGCAGGAGAAAGGCGCCCTAGGGATTATCCAGAAAATCACCCTTCTTTTAGAGGGAGCTAACCGTACCCGTAGGGGGGCCCTAACAGATACTTGACTTGGGGGTGTCAGCCCCTTTTCTCACCTTTCACTAAAAAGAAGGTGCAGCCAGGTATAGCATAACAAAGCCACCAACCACGCCTATTTATTCTTTATTAACAACAGCTCACCCCTTGCTCGTACCGGAGCTCGGAGATCGCAGCTCAGCGACTACTGCCCTAACAACAAGATAAGGTTACCCTAGGTTTGATTATCCATAGAATAAAGATTTTAGTCAGAGAGTACCCGGAAGGGTATCCAACCATATACTTGACTTTAAGAAACCGTCGGCTTTGGGCACCTGGGATCAGCAGTACAAGAAAGGTTCTATCCTTTCCAACCCACGCCTTTATTAGCACTGGCTCCACAAGAAGGCAGCCGTTGGAGAGAGTCTCTATATACTATATATATATTATTCCAGTACGGCAGCCAGGAGACTCGTGTAGTTAGGTAGTTTGTGCCTAGACCTCTTTTACTACCTTTTATCCAATATCTTTTACAACCCTTACTTTCTAACAATACCTTATTTGTAGTACTTTACCTACGGGGAGACCCCAATAAAGCAAAATACAAGGCGCTCGTAAGAGCCCTACGAGCGTACATCCAATATACTTGCTACTTACGAGGCGGGGAAGCTACCCTTTTCTTGTAGCATGAGATAACACCCCTTCTTTTATCATACATATCAGACTCTTTTGAACCTAAAATTCATAATAGAATCGTATTCATAGAATCGTCTGATTCAGAGTTCCTGGGTAGACGTTTTTTAACGTAAAATGAATGTGAATATAAGAATCTTAATAATCGTCTGATACTAGATCTTTGAATAGTGACCTGGGACCGGTAAACCAGACAAGCTGGGGGGACTGCCTCCCAAAGAGCGACAGAAAAAACAGAGAGAACGAGAGCGGACTTTCTAAGCCTTCTTCTATAGAGAAGAGGCGCAGGCGGGAGGCCAGACGAACATCTTACACGGGAAATTCACTATAAATAACATATGAGAAATCGGTGGAAGGTTCATCACTTGTAAGAAGATCGGCCTACGAAAGGACTTCCTGAACTACTCAACAGAACTAGACTCACGAACCCTTACTCAATAGGGGCTTCAAGCAAGAGTGTATTCACCTAATCCGCAGCTTGAGCCAACCTTAATCGAATCAGTAAGAACTACTTCCTTTCCTGTCCTCTATTGAAGATCTACGCCAGGATTTTAGCGTTATAGGTAGGAATAGAGGCATTCATATCGGTACACGACTAGGGGCGCGAGGGATCGATCTTGCTAAAGGAAAGGTAAGAGAATATCCTTCGCCCGTAAAAGAACTCCTACCTTAGAAGAAAATCCCTACTGGGAAGACAGAAGAGCTATTACGACTGGAAGAGGGCTTTTAGATAGTTCACTCTGCGGGCCGGCTTTCGAGGGTCCGAAAGGAGGTGAGAGCCCACTCGACCAAAAGTCCAAGGAGGCGAAGCCCTATTAATCGAGTTGGTAAGGCGAGGAAGGCGTCCGGAAACTATTCCAGCAGATCTTTAACTGAAGACATATCTCACGAATAGAAAGTCCAGTCTTGTACGAGACTCTTCCGCTCACTTGATCTTGATTCGAATTGCCTTACCTTACGGCCCTTATTGATTAGGGGCTCTGAGATTAGGATGTTGAATCGATTAGATAATAAGAGAGAGATATAAAGAAAATACATATACTTTCTAGTTGAATCTTAAGATCTAGCACGTTGAGAGAGTTTAGTTTCCGGGGATTGAATCGGTTGATAGCCGGGATATGGGAAAACTAAGCTAAGCAAGGAGAGGCTACTTCCTAACTTGTTAGAACGTTCGGGCACCATAGATAGGTTCCCTTCACTCTCATTTTGAGTTTGGGCACATAACATAATAAATAAGCTTTGCGCCAATCCGATCCCAGAATCAAAACCTTGCTAAGGGCAGGCCTGTTCTAAGTTTCGTAGGCCTTTTTTTATAGTAGCCGCCTCTTTAGTGCACGAAATCAATGTGACTTTTGCACCGAATATGCCGTCTTTGTCTATGCCTAATAATAGCTCTATCTCCGAGTGAAGCAGACCGGGCAGGGACCAATCTACCTATGGGAACCAAATAACTGGCCTCAAGAAAAGGTATCGAACTGTGGAAATCCTTAGGTAAAGCATGATTTTAGGGAAATCCCTTTAATGCTAATAAGTCGCCGGTATTCGCTGCCATCAAGACAGCCTGGTATTCAATCTACCGGCAGGGACTTTTTCTCTAAAGCCTACAAAGCAAAGCAGCAGCGCAGAGAGGCAAAAGCAGAGAGAGGCAAATACAGCTCGCAAACCAGACTTCCCTAATCTATGCTTTCCTAAAGCGAAATATGACAGTGAAGTATTGCTAAGAGTTAGCAGGCAAAATCACTCTGCTCTCTCTTGTCCCAATCGCTTCAATCACTCCTATGTCACCCACGGAGCGGTAACAAGGAATTACTTTACTGAAAGCTTAGTAAGGCAAGGAACTTCTTGCTAGACTTCTTGGAAGTAGTGCTTTCTTCTATTGTCTCATCAGGGTTTCCATCCGAACTAGGAGAAGAAAGACAAGTAAGTAGTCAAGGAAGGCTTCTTTTGAAGAGTTTGAGGAGCTAGCCGGGTATTTACTCGATGGGACGAAAGAAGCAAAGAGCCTCCTCATAGCACTACTTCTCAGAGATAGAGTTATTGGCTAAGAAAGCAGTCTATAGTTCAGTTTTAAAGGGTAAGACGAGTGAAGTTTTCACAAGTAAACTACTTCTCTGCCCTTGCGGTGCAGTCTCCGTACTAGCGACTGAGCTACGGATACGATTTCTGAAGAAAGAGTCATTTTCTTTATCGCCGAGCTGAGCTTCGCTTTAGGGAGGGAATACTACTTATTAGTTATTAGACGGACAGTATTTCCACGCTTTGTTCTTGATGTACCGGAATTATAGAAGATGCAGCAAAGCAGACTTCCCCTTTGACTACTAGTGAAGAAGTCCTTGTATGGCTTGAAGCAGTCTCCCCGTCCTGTTAACTCCTCCTCTGCTTTCAACGACGGCTGCATTTGTCTCATCCTCGCCGTATCAAGGCAAAAGTCTCGTCTTCACCGGTAACCACACCCCACTCTTTATTTCAGACATTGGTACGATCTCTTTATCATCTCGTTCTGGCAATGTTCTTCATCTCAATGAAGCTATGTTGGTTCCTAAAGTCCTTATCCTATTCCTTATCAGGAATAGCGGGACGGTTAACTACCCTTATATAACTTTCAGTGAATTAAGGATCTGTTCCCTCGAGTGATCTCCAACCACGATTGGATTTTTATCTTGTTTCGTAAGGTAAAGACAAATAGGGGCCACGCTCTGTGGTGCATCTGAACATCGCACGCATATTCATCCCATTCTGGGAATGTCTGCCTTATCCCCCTTCTCAGGGAATATCTTTGACCCACTCCCAATT
>NC_043914.1:400000-430000 GCF_055761805.1 Camellia sinensis
GGTTACACTGTCCTTCCCGACTCTTTGAGTCGATGACTAGTAACGGAACTCCTAACTTTGGACAGAGAGTGATTGCCGACTTTAGGTGTTGATACCGACTCTGTTGACTTCACTCTTGACAGCTTGTTCTCTTTTTAGAGTCACTCACACTCACAACTCTTATTGAACACTCCTAGCTATAAGGCGAGAGAGTGACTAGGCCGAAAAGGTGGAGCAAGGGAGTACCTATGAACTAAGAACTGGTAACTAACCTCTTGACTAACGGCTTGCCTTCGTTAGAAGGAAAGAAAGCTTATCCGCGCAGTGTATCGTTTACTTTGCTTTAATGAATGCTTAAATCCCTACTTCCACAGCTTTAATGGGTGATTCTCCGTTCCTCATTAGAGTTCGGAAATAGCCCAGAATCCTTGCATTCATTATAATAAGTTGAGCTCTTCACAATGCTTAGTCTATGATTCAATTACCAGTCCTGAACTCAATTACCAATCGTTCAGTCGTTTACCTCAGACTAGCTACTAGTTAGAAGTCCACTCAACTACCTTTGATAGAGCTTTCCTCACTCGTTACTCACTCCTCACATAAGGGGAACTCCTAACATTCCCTCTGAAACAAGAGGGAAGGTAGATTGTGACTAAGCCGAAGCTTCGATACCGTAGACTGACAACGTAACTTGAATGCCTTTCATTGCCTATTTTTCTTGTCAACTACAGACTTTCAATCTGTCTTAATGAATGCAGTGATGCTCTTAGCGCGCAACGGCTTAACTTAAGCTAGCTAGCTTCGAAAGCGTAACCATGTGTTTTTTCTCTTTCTATTCACTCTATTATCAATCCTGAACTCACTTTATTGCATTGATTTGCTGTTTGAAATCGATATTCTTTCGGTGTTTAGTTTAGTCAATGGTACCGTACCAACAAGATCGACTTCCTCCCTTTGTTCGTTAAGTTGGGATTCAATAATCACATAAATGAATCGAAGCTGTGCTCTATGCCTCTTTAACTTATTTTTTCAACCTTCACACGCCCTTGCCTGCTTTGATTCTTGTGCTTGCTTGTGCCCCCTTTTTTGGCGCTTGCCTGGATCGCTATCTTACTAGCAGTAGTGCTGTTTTCTATTGGAGCTTCCCCTATTCCTTTTATCGAGCATAATGATTCGAATCGGGCTTTGTTGTATAATTCTTTGCCGAAAGAGGTCTCCGCCGACCCAACGACTTTCCGATGTGATTGACAAGCATGGAACGGAGTTTAATTCATCGCGACAGGAGTTCACCAAGTCTAAGAATGGGCCGGTCATCCAACGAAAACGGGGACGGTCACCCAGCTAAGGCCCACTTTTACCTTAAAGATCAAGGTCTGTGAATGAAATGTCCTCTACTCGGTAGTAGTAGGAACAAGATGTAACTGATTCATCCGTGCCAACGAGAAGAGAAGGGGGGCTTCACCTGTTTGAATCCGCTGATCAGGAAGAGAGAAAGGAATAGGTTTTCTCTTTAGATAAAGCGGAAGCTCGTTCCTGGCCTCTTTGGCAGTAGCAAATCTGAATTCATAACCCGCCAATCTATCTTTGGACAAGAGTCGTCAGATCTTGCCCAGGCAAAGGAGCGATCGACACTCGCTCGCAAGTTTTAAGCGCAAGGACAAGTTGATTCAGAAAGGGGAACAGGAGTCGCCTAGCCTGGTTCTTCTTTGTTTTCCTGAGCGGTATGGTACGGCACGTGGGAAATAACAAGAAGAGAGAAGTAACGAGACGAGAGATCCGCAGGAAATAACGAAGTACAAGCGTGAATTCTCTATCTATCTCTTTCCTTAGCTGAGAGAGAGAGGGAGCGAACTATCGACATGCAGGCATACCGAGTATGTTCGAAAACCCTAACACAAGACAATTAAAGGGAGGACTTACCTCGGGCGAGTGCGGATGTAATCTCGGTTAGTATACAAGATCATCAACGTGTACAGTAATAGGATGCGATTGCGGAGCCCTTTTCTTAGTTACCTTTCGGAGTGGTTCTGCCTCTATTTTTGTAAAAAAGTAGTCCATAGCAACTAAGATAAAGGCATGACTGCGAGAGAGAACAAATGCAAATGAATTCGATTCCATGGGTGGAGGGTGGTAAGAAGCAATAAAGCACAGTGCAACGAGATGAATTCCTTTTTTTGTTGAAGGAGGGACAACTGCCGCTAAAAAGAAGGATGGTGGTTGGGTCGAGGCTTCGTGTACATGGCGTACACCCGACTATCGTGCCGGTTCCGGTAATGGTCTAAGCGCGCCAGGACTTGATATCCCGTGCCAACTGAAAGACGATCGACGATCTCTTAGGAAAATGAAAGATCGGTTTGATTTAAGGCTTCATTTCAGATACAGATTTAGGAAGGAGAAAAGAAAGCGGTCGAAAGCAAGCGAGGAAATGCTTTCTGAGTTCCTTCGATCTGGCACTTCTTTGAACTTATTGAAGCTTGAGAAAGAAGTCCTGCTCTGCTGCCCTGTGTTAAGCAAAGTGAGTTGACTTCGTCATGTAGTTGACCGAAGGTCTATCCATGAGAGTGAGCCGAGCCGAATGGCGTATCCCAAAAGAGGAGCACGGGGGCTCACTCCCTCAATGAGTCTATCCTGCTTCAGGCCATGTTGTTCAGTCTCCTGGAACTAAACTCTTAGATTCAGCCGCCTCCATCCATCGGCAATCCGCTCCCGTACGGACGTTGACATGCTTAGCGAAGGTCTCCTTTTTTACGACGAAATTTAGATCAGGTTGCACGAAAGGAAGGGGGAAACCCTATCTAGAAGTCGTTTTTGATGAGGAGAGGGAAAACCCCTCCCTAACGCTGGGCAAGATCAATAAATAAGAAGCTTCGGCTTAGGGCGACCAAACCAAGCTCGATTCGCTCCAAATTCCCACTGTGCCTTCCTTGGGAAAGGTGACCCGTATCTTCAGGTCGCTCCAGGCTCTACCGGAACCGAGCGTACCTTGGGACACGCGCTACAAAAGGCTTAGGAAGCGGGCCTGTCTGATGAGGGGACTTCGTAAACTATCTAACTTTGAAGCTATTACACCCAAAAGGGTGAAACCACAGAAGCAGGTAACCCTGACTTCAAGACACATGGTGAAGAGCACCGGTCAAGCTCACAAGAGGGAAGGAACGAAAGATTGATTGATCTGCTGCTAGATCGGAGATATAAGGGAAGCGCTGGTAACCGAACTCTTTCGCGAAAGGGATTCCACCGCCGAGTCTGTGTCTGTTATGAGAGCAGTGGCTAATAGAACTGATGCGCCTCAGAAAGCAGCGTCCTTCTCAATCAATGCCTGGGCATCCCATACATAACCACCGAACTGACATTCTCCGTACTGAGTTCTCTCAGGTTCCAACTCTTGTTTTTCCGTAATAATATAATATAAAAAGGTTCATGACCATCGATCGGTCGGAAGGTTAAGAGTGAGAGATTTATGTTCAAAGTCAGGCGCTTCCTTGTATCCCGCTTGGCGGTACATAAGGGGAAAGACGAGAATAGACCTCAAGGTCGGAACCAGCTGTTTTGGTTTTCTTTCTTTGGCTATGGTTGCCTTGACCAGAGGGTGCCAAACCATTTAGAATGAGCCGTATCCAAAGATCCATTTACCCAGACGGTGTGCGAAACGAGGAAATTGGCCGTAGTAGGCCGAGTTTGACTCTATCGCCCGACACACAGCCCTCTATGTAGCGCTACCACAAGACCTTTCGGTGCCATCACAAGAACGAAGGAGACCCGCAAAGAGCGTTTGTTTGCACAAGGAGTGGAGCGATCCCTGAAATCATAGGTCCGATGAACAACTAAACCGAATGATCGAGAGACAATAACATAAGGGCACCTCTATAGACGCGAAAACCGAGTTACAGACCCCGGTGTGATGAATGTGAGAAGCATCGGCCCCGGAGAAGGCTGGATCGTAGGAAGCGAGTTATACGTCTATGAATCCTTCCTGTTAGCTCAACGAGTACCCAATATTCCCAGTAGGAGTCGGCATATCGTGCATAATGGATCCTGATTAAGTATGGGTCATCGGGGCGAAGAGGGGGGATCCCCTGTTGCTTTCGGGCCAGGCTCTAACCCGCTCACCTGTACCGCCTCCTCACCCAGCTCTATGAAGAGGCCTCCCCTTTCACTAAACGAGTGGTTCTTTGTGGAAATCCCCCCATTCTTTTTGGATGGAGAATGGAGTGCAACGAGCGACGGCGAACCGGCAGTTAGCTTCCAACCCTCACGGGCGAGGAAGGCACAAGGGCTCGACGGTTTGCCCGCGAAATCAAAAGCTGCCGTGTGGGATAACTATGAGACCGTGTTCCAACTCTTTTTCTTTAATTAAGATAAGAAGAAAAAGAGGTTCCTAAAAATAAACTTAGATCTTCAAGCTAAGATGCTAGAAGTGATAATTAAAGCGGAAAACTTGAAATAGAATGAATGATTCTTATTTGAAAGAATGAAGTCAAGCTAAGATTTCCAAGCAGAGGTAGGAAGAAGTGCCATCTGCTTAATCGGAATAATCCGCTGAAACAAACGCGGAGAAGGCCAATAGCGGGGCTTTTAAGCCACGTTGAGAAAGCAGTGAGGGGGACCCTATTCGACCGATCAAAAGCCTTTTTTAGTTAATAGACTATTTGATCTTGTTCAAACTCAAATCTTTGAGCTAGGGCTTAATTATATGGGTAAGGTCAAGTTGATAAGCCGCCTACTTCCTTAGCGAGCCTTTCTTGCTGTCCTTCATGGGGGAATAATAAGTTGGAGCGGATCCCTGCCGCCTGGTAGCGGGTGTGTGTGGGCGAAGTCGAGATTAAGATGAAAGGGACGACGATTAGAATATTCTCCTTTAGAAGACGATTCTCAAGAACGGATAAAGGATGGATGAGACAAATGATATGACCTAGAGCAATGGCATGGTGAACCAAAAAGTATCCAGGCCCTGTTGTTAGGAATAACGAATTTGGATTCTCATTAATAGCACTTAACCAACCAACCAGCTAACCATATGCTTTTACCCGCGCTGAATGCAGGATCATTCGCGGGGGATAAGAGTACATCAAACCCATATAAGGCCTTACCGTGAACAGATTGTATCCACTGAGCAAATATAGATAGATAGTAGGTTCAATCAAGATTTGTTTTGATGGAGTACCATTACCAGATGCGAGCATAACATCATTATGAAATTGAAGTCCTAGAGTGGGAGGGCCTCGGAATAAACTAGCCCAACTCACTCAGATGAGAGATGTTAGCTTCCTAACATTCTTGCCATGCAAATGCATTATCCTTCTTTCGTTCCGGATTATAATCCCTGATAGAGAGTTATTAATTGTGTTATAAAGACCCATCCGCGAAGAGTGTTTATAGCAGTTCCCGCCCCTTGTGAGGTACCGAATAAGTGAAGTTACTACTTGAATCGGGCTTCTGAGCATACAGATTCCACTGACCTATAAAAAGAGGCTCTAAACTTTGGGCTGTAGGCATCGAATGCTGCTATTGAATGCGCTGTTGTTGGTGAGTGAATAACCGGTCTTGTCGTATCAGCTGTGATGTTATCAATTGAATCAGCTGCACATGAGCTAGTGGGATATCGATAATATGAATCTCACTTTATCAATTTCTTTTTCATGTCTCCGACAAGTATAATAGTAGCAGAGGAATAGGCCCAGAATCAACTGCTGGTATAGAATCAGTTCTTTGCGTAGACGCTCTTGGTCCAATTTAATCAGAATCCGTTGTTGCGCTAGAATAAGCTCTGGGACTAGGGCAAATCCTGGTGGAAGGTTTTTAATCATTCTTTGGGATTAGCTCAGAGGAAGGCGGCTTTTTATGCGACATGTTCGCAGAATGAACCGAGACTCTATAGATGACTATTTCCCTCGTGGAAAGAGCCATTATTCAACACTTACAATACAAATAAGGCATATTAAAAGCAACAAAATCTTTCTTCTTGGGCAAGAGAATCACTAAGACGTACCGGAATTGAATCAATATCGGTACAGCCGGAGGCATGGTCAAGTACTGAATCTCTGGCGGAGCCTTATTCAAAGACAGGATTGGGAACCCATAAAAGACCGATAGGGAGAACAGGCAGATTCCCCACTCAATTCCTCTATTAGATAGGGCGGCTAGCCATATATATAGAAAGGGCTGTGCAGTTGATAGAAGCAAGCCCACTGACCGAGCTAGCAGGGCACTTCTTATGGTAGGAGGCTCATTGCCAGCAAACCCAAAACTTTGAAAAATGGGGCCAATTGGGAAGCGGCCCGACTTAGCCAGCTGACAGAGATGCGGGGGTCTTCCTCCTCTTTTGATTGGTCTACGGGACTCCTGCAAACTAGCTGATAAGAAAGCAAAGAGGGATGCCTTTTTTAATCAGCCAACGTCAAGACCTGCAACAGAGTCCTACCACGTTAAGGGAGAGCACCCAACTTGCTTGTTGACACGTGAGGGGAAATAGGAGTCTGAGGTGGCAGGATTTACCACTAGAGCCCTATGGTAGTGATGGTTGGTCCCACTACTCCTTCGAGTGCCTTTTGCGCTTAGCGTCGGAAAGAGGTGCTTCTACAGCGAAGGTGCTAAAACCTAAAACTAGGCGAACTTACTTCGGAAACTTAAACGAATCAATTCATTTAATGTAGACATAGTTCTTTCCTTTATAAAGACTTGCCCCCGGCCTTGTCAGCTCATCTGTAAGGGGCGAGCGGTCGGTCTTCTGTCTGATGGTAATGCGAATCTCTTGCAATTGGTCTATGGCAAAGGGTCATCTGTCCAATAATCAGTCGGAATCAGTCCACGAATGACTTTCTTTTTTTAAATAGATGGCCTTCCCGCTTTTCTTTCTTCTGTCAGTCGTTCCAACCGGTCCCTTTACTAGTAAGCCTCTATAGGCCTCTATCTCGAATTTCTCGCTTTAATCGGTCGCAACTCTTGCATCTGGAAACTGGAAACGATCTCTTGCTTGTTGACTTGCGGTCTGCCCATTCCAGTGGTTCAGGACTCGGGCTATAAGGCCTCTTTTCGATAGTAAAAAGGCCTGTTCAATCTATCTGATGTAGGAGGAGTTCATCTCTTCGATCTCTTTCTTTCCTTCCGGGGTGAAGGAGCTAGCTAAACCAGTTCCAGAGTTCATGAGTGAATCTCAATCAAATCAATGTAAGCGGATGGCCTGTTCAAGTATCATATAATTACATTGAAATTTACGTGGGGGGATAAGATGAAATACATATGGTGCAAGTACTCCTTGTATTAGAATCTCCCCCTGGAAGAGCTTAGCTACTTTACTAACTTGTTCCATTAGCGTAGAGTTTAAAACATAGAAAGTGTATCCTCCAATAGAGTATTAAATTATTACCTCTATCATTGGAAACTTATACTATAAAGGAATCGATTCCCTTCCTTTAAAGAAAGAGATCCTCCTTTCCTAAGCACTCTTCTTAGGGAGTAGGAAGTGTCTGCAAGCCTAGTCCTTTGAGCTCGGACTCCAACAAGAGTTCGAGCATTAGAAGCAGAGGTAGGACTAGTCTGGGTATGAAGCCTTTCCTAGAGTGAGTC
This sequence comes from Camellia sinensis, assembly GCF_055761805.1. Taxonomy (NCBI): domain Eukaryota; kingdom Viridiplantae; phylum Streptophyta; class Magnoliopsida; order Ericales; family Theaceae; genus Camellia; species Camellia sinensis. Next base: position 407,546 of record NC_043914.1, read on the forward strand.
CTTCTGTAAGTAGAAGGCAGCCATCTAAGGGATGCAACTAGTCTGTATGCAAAGCATCCTGTAATAGTCCCCTTCTTTAATAGGAACTTCCGGAAGGTGCTATCCTATGAGAAGGTACAGAGGTGAGAAGCTTTTAGATTCTAGATACGAAGGTACGAAGTGGATTTCTCATGGCCCTACCAATAAATCTTATGATATACGAGCATAAACAATAACCATTTAGAATACCTGCTTGCTGGGAGAGGGGATTTATCGACTCGACCGATAGGGGGGAGGGAGAACTGGTTTGATTCATTTTCCACGTAGGGAAAGCATAAAAGGAAAGCGGTCCCTTACCTTGTGACCTATATTTAATTCCCGTAATCGAACCTTCCACAGAAAGCAGCTCGGTAATAAGACTTGAACATGGATTCTTTCCCATCGACTGGACCTTTCACAGGGACCAGGAACAAGGACCAGGACGAATAGGGAACTAATCTTTTCGTTTCGGGATTTGAGTAGGTAAGGGCAGCGGGACCAGCAACATGAACAATCGGACCAAGCAAGCTATTAAGCCAACTAACAAAGCCACAAGCTACAGGCAGGATCCTTTGTTAGCTCTACGATTAGGGAGTACGTCACCTTCCCTCCTCTTGAAATGAGAATGGGTAAGAGATCTGGTCGAGTCTCCTATATGGACTGCGCCCATTACTTATGAGAAAGTTCCCCTCCAGTAAGGGGGAAGTTTTCTTTGAGTGAACGAACGTAGCGATGCCGGGGTCGGTGAGCTAGTGAGGTAACACAAGACCGGTGCGGACTACTTCTTCTACGAAACCAGTTCCCACCTGGGTAACAAAGAAGGATGATCCATATCTAGCCCCTCCTATTTCTTATTTATTAACAGCTCCTAAGAGAAGTAGGGGGATATTCTCTATATATTAAATTGGTTATTCCGGTTGCTTGAAGGCGCGTATTCTGCTTTATCGGTACTTTGTTCCTACACCAGTTTTAATAACTTATATGTTATGTCCACTACAACCCCTTTACTCATGAGGATATCCAAACTCTCGTTGAAAGGCTTAAGAGAGTCCGAGAAAAATCAGAAGAAAAGAAAGCCTATGGATATCTCTCCAGAGAAGAAATCGGGAAGGCAGGACGCCAAAGCACCATACCGTATTGAGATGCAAGACCGGAAGCACGCTTTTAAACAAAAACAAAGGCCGACTCAGGAGAAGGCCCTTCCAGACTTTAGATCCCCCTTATTCTTTCGATCGATGCCCGCACTCCGTCACCCAGCGGAAGCTCTATAACCAGCTACTAGCGGAGGGGAGGACGGACGGGAAAGCAAACTCACTTAGCGAGATAGGAGCACTTGTTTTGTTAAGGGATCCCCTCCTTCTTCTTGCCTGGGGTTGGCTTGAAGGCTTGGGAACTTTATTGGCGGGCTTACCGGGCTTCCTTCGACATCTTCTGGACGGGCTTACTATACCCCGTCCAGAAGATAATGTATTCTATCTGGTAGCTAACCCGACGAGCTGCTGTTAATAAAGAAAAAATATCTTAATATAAGGCTGCAAGACAGAGACTTCCTCCTCCGGCCTTTTTCTCCGAGTTGCAAGTAGCGAGGAGGTTACTGCGACACGCATTAACTTCCTTCCTGTTTTGGTAGTGTAATAAGGCTTCTAAGGTTCTTGTATGCTATGGACCGAGCCGAATCCTTTTTATCCCCGCTACGCCTAAGAAGGAAGTTAGCTGCTTGCCCTATGGACGGTCATAACTAATGAGCTAAAGGAAGAGTTCAGAAGCCCAATTCCTTAACCTAACTGTTAGCTCTTGAAGGTTGGTAGCTGTTCTGGCCCCACATTCCTGCCTTTATTAAGTAATGAGCTAAGGTAGCTTGTCTCCTCTCGAATATGAGCTCTCTTTTTTTTAGTTCCTATCCGTCTATCTAGTTTTGACTTCCTCTCCGAGTAGCTATTAGTACTCAATATGGCTGCTAACCCGGTGAGCGGAAGAAGTAATTATCTCCTGCTGTTAGTAAGTAGCTTAATTTCGTTCCTGTACTGGTAGTTTTATAAGGGTAGTTCAAGCAGTCTGCTAGGAGCTAAGGTTTTCCTTCTCTTTGATTTTCCCTTCGTGTGCCTCTCTTAAGGCTTTCAACTAGCCTTTCTATAGCTTCATGAGTTCCCCTCTTCTCTTTCTCTCTTTGCTCCTACTGGCAGTTTCCCGGTCGTCCCGACCTCTCCTCTCCCATCGCTCAGTCCTTATCAAGGGCTAATTCTTCCCCAGGCATTCCCCTTCCGACTCCGCCCTCCCGGTGCACCTAGATCCATAGACCGGCTTGCTATTAAGGTAATTCAGTCAAGCGCTTAACATAAGTGAAAGACACAAGACTCTGCTCCCCTATCTTCTAGAGAGGATAGAATCTTCTTCTTATCTTACAGAAGACCGGCAAAAGAAAGATACAGATTCAGAGAGAGTCAGGTGAACCTTGACGATCCTGGTTAGCAGGCCAGTAGCGGAAAGGTAGGGGGGAAGCGAAGCTTCTAGTCTGTAGGCAGCGCGGAAGCTACTGCTTCTAGAATGAAGGAGGCAGGCCGACTCGACTACGGAGACTACAATACAAGTCATGAGCGATAGCGAAGCCAAGCCGCCACCTATAATATAAGCGAAGGAAGGAAACCAAGCCAAGCCGATACGATAGGCGGGCGAGGGTGAGCTTGTGCTCATCCAAAGCGCTAGCGAAGGCTCTCCCATTCCAACACCCGATACTCCCCCAACCTTCACTCTGTCACCCAAGACCCTCCATCCCTCAGTCCGTCACCATCTCTTCTTCTCACCCTAACTTCCCTATCCTCCTTTCTTACTGTTATCTCCTCTTCTTCGATCAACTTCATCTCTTCGAGCTCTTATCCTCTTTTCTGCCCAAAGGACTTGCAGATTTCAGATCTGCATCTAATTCTTGTCTGTCATCATCTCTCTTCGGTCTCTGATTTTATAATTCTGCTCTGCAGATCTACACAACTACAGGGCAGCTTTCTCAAATCTATGTTTCTGCTCCTTCTTTTCTCTCTACTGCTATGGCTGCACTCTCTTAGCAAGCCAAGTAACATGGCGGCCGAACTGAACCAGCCCTGGGACTCAGCATCAGATCAGGAGTGTCCGTTCTGTATGTAAGACACACCTATCCTGCTGGATCACTCACAATCAAACGCAAACCCCCCTTGTTTGTAAGGCAAATCAAATGAGGAAGATGTGGTTGAGTAAAAAGCAACGACATCGACATATAGAAATAAATGAAGAATTCACTACTTTAGAGAAAGTAAATAGAATTTCAGTAGGGCTGGGCTGTTCGCCGTTTCAGTAGCGAAGAAGCGGGGGAAATATCTCACCGCTCACGAGCGAGCTTCAACCTAAAGAGTTCCTTCTTTCCAAGAAGGGTCATTTCATAGGTCTTCCTAGCCCCACCCACTGTACAGTAGAACAACCGTTCAACAAGTCACTTGATTCGTGCTCGAGGACAACCATGTAGCCGTAGCTATTCGGGAGCAGCAAGGGCGTCAAGCGTTTCCAGTTCCTGTACCAGTGCGAGTCGCAAGGGAGCTCGTCCAGAGCTCCCGATCCACCCCCCGAGGGTGTAGGAGGGTAACGTCCACTCTTATCTGTCTAGCGAATCCAGTCTGTCTTGCTAGCCAGTCTAGTAGGTCTTCTTTCTTGTCAGCTAGCCTAGCCAGTCTATCTAGTAGGGTAGGCCAGTCTGGTATGCCAGTCTAGCGAGTCCAGTCTTTCTTGTTAGCTAGTAGGACTAAAAAAGGGTATCCTATCCTAGCCCTGTTAACTCAGGTAATGAGAGGACCACTCCTGCCATCGAAGGGCGTCAAGTGCGAGTTGCAGTTCCAGGCTTGAAAGCAGTTGTTAGTCCAATCCAAGCTTGGTAGTGTCACCCACCAGTGTCTGAGGTAGCTGGAAAGAGTGTTTGACTCATGGCAAGAACTTCAAAGGAAAACCGGTTACCATGGGATTGAAAACAGTCTGGAGAGGTTAGTTGTCCGAAGGAGGAGCAAAAGCGCTTTTAGCGAGCCAAAAGAATTTGATTCTCTGTCTGCTTGGCTTGATTTGAAAATCCTTCCGGCTTGTCCGCTGTCTAGGCGGCTAGTCACTAGTCTTGTCAGTCAAGCGATACGGGCATGAGAACAGTCACTGTCACTAGCGGATTGGAGAAAAACTCTCTGGCTAGACTGCTGGCTAGACAGTAGTCAGTATTGCCAGCTCAGTTGTTTAGCCAGTCAGTCTTTTCTGGAAAGGTGCAGTGGGAAGGTTCGCAGTCAGAAAGCAGTCGCTAGCTAGTTGATTGAGACATAAAGCAGTTTTTTTCTCGAAAGCAAGCCCTTGAGTGAGGAGTAAGGCAGTGACACGCACTCACTCTGTGCAGAGCAGTCAAGCGGGGGGATGAAAAGGTCTCTCGAGCCTCACTCCTGCTCCTAGGCAGGTGCTCGTCAGTAGAGCTTGACGTTTGCTTTTCGGGTGACGGGGCTCGCTTTCAAGAGACCCGAGTGAGGGCGGAGTAAAGGAACAGGCAAAGGTGACTTCTAGGCCCCCTATTATGTAAACGTAAGCGTTTCCGTTTCCGCAACCACTAGATCCGTGAGCCGGGGTGGAGAAGTGCACCATACTCTTTTGATATAAGCAGGTTTCTCGCTTTTCCTCACGCTAAATCTAGATCGACTTAGCGAAGGTCACTGTCTTCTTGCGGTGCAGATCGAGTTGCAGGAATAAGAAGTATTCAAGAGGAGGGAGAGGAACATTCAATCTCATGCACTAAAACTGTTAATACATAAGCGGGGTCTTGCATGAGGACCAAGGAATTACAACAATTTCTCTCTTCTCTCTCTCTCACAAGGACACGCTAAAGCTCAGAGACTCTCGCTCAGAAGCTTAGTCTCAAATTTATCTTCTTCAAAGTCTGTCCGAACTCTCTCCCTGAAATGAGGGAGACAACCCCTATTTATAGGGATTAGAGCTGGGCTCTCGCCAATCACCAACCAGCACGTGGCAGTGTGCTATTGGCCGATCGAAAAAGTGCACACGTGGGACCAACTAACTCCCCGTGATTGCTGATGAGCTGGTGACAGCTGTCTCCCACTTATTGCTTCTAAAACATTCCCTACCGTACTACATCCCCAAAATAACTGACTGAACTTACGAGGGAACCTACACCTAAATTGGTACATACGGACGTGAGAGAGAGGACACACAATATACATACACAATAAAGACTCTCTACTTAGGAGTGTCCATAGACCGTTCGCTCCTGGTAGTAACAGAAGAAGAATCATTATCAAAGTGAGGTCGTGTGGATAGGCTCATAGTCAGGAGTTCGTACTGGGAAGCTCGTACTCTTTCAAGGCTCGTACAAAGAAGCTCCTCTCGGGAAACTCGTACCCCTTCGAAGCTCGTACTCCTTCGAAGCTCGTACTCCAAAGGTTCATGTACAGCCGTACTTCTTTGCGTCGATTATTTCTGCCCGACGGGGAAATCTCCGGCTAATATCCGCTAATATCCGTATAAACAAGAAGCCCCCTCGCAGATTGCACGCCAGTTGGTACAACAAGTGCGATCAGCGAAACAGAGCGATAGCGACTTGGCGAAGCCCAATATCTTTCAACAAAGCAATCGTCATTGTAAACAATGGAGTTCTCTTTAGAGTACAAGGTTTGTGAAGGGTACGGAACGGCGTCCGCGTACGGACCTCAGCAATCATGTATGTGAGGAACTGAAAGGTCACATCATCAAAGTGTTCCTCGGTAGCCCCCAGTATAAGGAAATTATTGGCAGAAGGAGAACTAAAATCCCCATAACCTCCGTCATCAGTATCCAGAATATTCAGCTCAAGGACCCGCAGGCCTTTTTCAAGACATCACCGAATCTGTAAACATGCTCGAGCTCGGGATCGTGCGCGAGGGCAAGATGTTGCTCAGGCTGGGAATTTCAATACTACTACAGAGATACCAATCAAACCCACTCTGATGCAGATGGTCAGTGCTCAACGAGCAGTGATGCCGGAAATCTTGTATAAAGGGTGGTCATCTCCCAGCGTATGGTGGTTGGCCTGCTTGGATGAGGTCAGTAAGGATCCTTATTTCACAACGCATTGGGAGCGCGTGGGCATCTCAAATGCCATTAGAGCAACCAGAATCGCTTTTCAACCCGATCCAACATTGTTGAAAGAGGTGATATCATATTGGCACGAACATACAGGTACTTTTATCTCCCAAATTGGCGAAATAGGGTGAACGTTGGAGGATGCACATGTGTTAGGGAACTTGCCCATCCAAGGAGTTTCTCCAACAAATCTCCAAGTTCCGGCAAATAGTCCTTTGCTGCAGGCGCTTGAAAATCATCTTCTCAGAAAGGCAGAAGAGATTTGTTCGACCTTCAGTCTGGATACAACATTTTCATCGTCATCCATCGAGAGAGATCAAACACTTTGGGATCCTTCTATATTTATATTGGTTGTACAAATTTTTTTCTATGATGCCTCCGGAGAATAAGATCCCTAGGGCATTATTACCAGTGGCTGTGGCTCTTCAGCTAGGTACGTCAGTCTCACTCGCCAGCTTGGTAACGGCAAACTTGTACAGTGACCTCAACTACATAGTTCAAATGGCCTTGCAAAGCAAATCAAAAGAATATCTGAGAGTTTACAGCCGCGAGGATGCAAGCATTGATATGGTAACGAATGCCTGGATTAGCTGCCCCTCCTGTTCTTTATGGCAAGCCATACCCAAGGATAATATCACGATGGGAGAAATTGGAATCACGGTCATTGACGGATCGGACGCAGACCGGATACGATTAAGGCCATAACGGACATGCCTCATCCTGCCACCGTCAAACAGTTGAAAAGTTTCTTGGGAAAGCTTGAATATATCTGCCGGTTTATACCAAATTTATCAGAGAAGATAAAGCCACTCATGAAGCTACTTAAGAAAGATGTTCAATACATATGGGACGAAGATTGTGAAAGGGTCTTTCTTGCAATGAAGAAGGAGCTACTAGCTCCCCCAACTCTTATGGCGCCCAAAAAAGGCAAACCAACCGTTCATTCTCTATCTTTCTTCTACCGAATCCTCATTGGGAGTACTATTAGCGCAGTTAGATGAGTCGGGGAAGGAAAGACCTATATACTATCTGAGCAGGGTGATGCAGCCAGCGGAGACTCGTGATCCGAAAGTCGAATTATATTTCTTGCTGCTTTGGGCACAGAAGCTGAGGCAAACTATGCTCTCCCACAAAGTACATTTGGTGACGAAATCTGACCCTATCCGTTATCTTCTATCACAACCAGTCCTATCGGGAAGGTCAGCCAGATGGCTCTTCAAATTCTCAGAATTCGAGATCACTTCTGTCCCTAAGAGGGCTATCAAGGGCCAGGCTATCGCCGATCTCTTAGCGGAGAATCCCGTTCTCGACCGATCAGACATATCCTCAAATTTACCAGATTCAGAGGTGTTGGTCGTTGAGACAGACTGCTGATAGAGCTGGGTTCTGTATTTCGATGGGTCTGTCACAAGTAAGGCTGCTGGGATTGGACTTGTGTTCGTATCGCCCGAAAAAAGTATAATTCCGCAGTCTCTTTCAAACTTCTGTTCTCGTGCACGAATAATGTAGCGGAATATGAGGCCTTCGTTCTAGGCCTGGAATTGGGCAATTCAGATGGGAATCCACGAGCTTACCGGAGACTCTCAACTCGTTGTAAAGCAGATGAACGGAGAGTACCGGGTGAATCTTCTCCCTTATAGGGACAAGGCTTTGAAGCTCATGGGGCTCTTTGATTCCATTACGTTGAACCATGTTGGTCGTACAGGGAACGACCGTGCTGATGTATTAGCTACCCTTGCTTCAAGACTTGTTATGCCAGATGGAAAAATTTATAATAGTATCCGCATTATCAGAAGAGATCATCCTTCCCGGTTTGAAGTGGGCTCCTCCTCGGCAAACTCACAAAGGCTTTCCACGAACGCAGAGGTGGAGACAAAGACGGCCGGCTCGGGTGGATCCTTTTCTCAGTACCCCATTTCGCTCCGCTTTTCCGTTCTCCATGCATTTCAGAAACGGGATTTTCTAGTGCTCCCGCTTTCAACATCTCTAGTTCCCAGAATTTCTCGGGCTTTGGACCGCCCTGTACATTGGAATGGGAGTGTTCCCATCAGTTCCAACATTCTCATATGTTCCAAGAAGTCGTGTTCTGAGACCCCGCTTTTTATGCTGATGCTGTTGATGGGACTGCTGATGTTAAACAACGGCTGATGATTCAATGGAATTTACTCCGCTACTGGTTATAGGTAAACAGAATCCACCGCTTCGGCGGTGTTTTGCGACTAATTCAACCCTGACAACCGGATCTGGGATTAAGGGCCCTCCTTTGTTCCCATATCATATGCTATTCCAAGAGCCGAGGGTCTGTAAAGAGAAGTAGCTGAGTGGAGAAAGGGACTCAGGGGATTCAAGAGAAGGAGAAGAGGAGCGTAAGCGATGATCTTCAAGAGAGGGTCCGAAGGAGGCAGGAGGGAGCAGATGTTGTGTTCTTTTTTTGGTGAAACAAATGAGGGGTCAGAAAGCGAGCATCCTTCTATAAGATGCTTCGGATTGAAGGCCGGCCGGCTTTTCTTTATAAACCTCTTTCGCGGTAATCTTTTTTTTTCTTTAAGTCTTTAATCGGATAAAGCTTTATTTCTTTCACTTCGTCGAACTGAGGAATCTTAGTCGGATGGAAGGACCCCCGGAGAGAAAGGCGATTAGGGATGAGCTGCACCGGACTGATTCTCCTGAGTTCAAGGCGAATAAAGGATTGAACTCATCTTTTTGGAGAGCACACAATAGGGATATCGGCCGTCGAAATAGGAGTTCCACCAGATAGGAGTGAGACCGGCCCCCTTGTCAGAACTTCTTATTCGGGATAACAAATAGCAGGCAATCGAAATCGAAGCAAGCTTCCCTCACTCCTGCACCGGAACGAGAAAAGGGTAATTTATTCCGATGGACAGAGCAAGCGAGGGAGAGGTATCCATCGGAAGGGGAGGATTGGGTTGATCGATGGCCTCTGACACAGCGCGACGGACGGGGACACAGAAGCTTTCTTTCCTACCCAGCAAGATACGGCCATAACAAGAACATGACGGAACGAACGCGGGATATATGCTTAACACATGCTAGTCAAGCCGTAGTGCGCTAGTAGCAAGCGGAACTAGACTTGATATTCGGCCCCCCTGACTACACTAGTGCGCCAAAATCTCTCTTTTCTTTTATATTATACAATATAGATTCAGATTCGATTGTTGAGTCGCTCTTGTTGTGAGATGGAAAGAGAAGGTACCACCGCCCAAAGGTACCTTACTAGGTCGGTCAACGGTGACTACTTCTCCACCAATCAAAGACAAGGGAAACCGTTTCATAAGAAGAGAATCCAGATCGAAAGGCAAAAGACAAGGAACCATCGCCCAATAGTACCCTACTTGGGTCGGTAACCGGTGGCTACGTCATGACTCTTTCATTAATGATTCCTTCTTATGGATGGCGACTCGACTGACAATCTAATCGCTTACTGTACTGAGATTAAGAGAGTTTTCCAAACTGGCAATGGAAAAGACCTTTTCCAGTCTTCAGAGCGAGGGCCGGGGGAGCCTGTACTTTCGCTCTTTTGTTTCTAAAAGAGACCGCCCTTGATCTGGGCGGGCGCTAGCGCCCTTCTTTGTGCATCTTTCTTTCTCCCATGCTTTCCGTTGGTAAACAACCAACAAAAGTTCTCTATAGTTCTTCACGACTCCTACAGGAAGGAGTCTCCTTCTGTCTGGAGGGAATTTTATTGTCGAAATACTACAATGGAAAAACAAATAGTTGTTTATGGAAATCCAACGCCAAGTGATTTACGATTTATGCATAGTGATCCTTTTTCGTTCCCTTCAAAAAGTAGCTCTTCGACTCTTTCTTCAACTAGGTCGGACGCGGAAAGCGCTCCACCTGAGTTAGACCGATTATTTCATGAAATCTGCGAAAAATCCGCAGAGTTGGTTGAACACAATTACCTCCGGAGTGGAGCATACCTGATCTTATTCGCGCTGTAATGGGAAACGAAGCTCTTCAAATGCCAGGGTATCTCCTATTATGATATGATTTTACGTGGATCCACTAGTTGGTTATTCGAAGAGCTTTTTAACTTCATCAATTTAATCAACTATGCCCCCTAGTATGAAGTGGCTGAGATGGGTGGTATAGTCTTCACCACTTTCTTTCCTTACTTAACTCTCATAATGGAGGGCCCACGTTAAACAGATTGGGCTCACAGAATACTTCAGGGCTGGAGTGAAGAGCCACAAAAGCACCTGTCAGGAACTGTATAAAAAGGACCGATAACTACATACGGTCTGATACTCACTTCCTTGAAAAGAGGGAGACGAGTTATGTAGGCTGTGGCCGTTCAAGAAATGTTTCGGTTGCTCGACCAAAGCCGGTCAAAGAATCGATTATATGCCGGATATTGCCAGAAGACCGATGAGACTTACCAGAAGTGAAGTACAGAAGAGCAGGAAATTTCATATTTTGAATAAAAAACTTAAGATGTTCATCTCCAAGCCTAGCCTACTCTACATTATCATATGGTTTCGCGGGCACGTCCAACCGTACCTTGCCACTTGCCAGTTCAAAGTCTAAAAGCCGGTCAATAAGACAGATCCGGATCCTAGTGCTTTCGAGATGGTTCGATCGCTAACAAAGACAAGCATGGGAAACAGCAGACTCCCAACAAGCAAACAAGCAACTCCAAGAGCTCAAGCCTAAAGCCTTAGTAACGCGCATCCTCATTGCTCGCGTAAAGCAAGCGTAGGCTCGAAGGCCGAAGCGCGCTAGTGCTCGTTGCATTTCCCTCCTACTCGGGTAAAGTATTCCGCTCGTTTGCTGTCAGGAATTCAGTAGAGTGGCCGGTCGTTGAAAGAAGCAAGCCTATAGCCTTAGAAGGTGCGAAGGAAATCCCAGAAAAGTATAAATGCTATCTACAGGCCAAGGGGAAGGGGGTCAATTACAGGTATTCTCGGCTGCTGCTTCTTCAATGATTGGTTCCGGGCGTTAACCTATATATTCATTGGCTAATGGAGTTCTGTTCTCCAAAGAGCGGTAGTCTTCTTGCGCGGTGGAATCCATTCAATATCACTCGGAAACCTCCGAACTTACGTACGATAGGGAGGAGACAGCAGGATTAGACGAACAGTGGTTGACAATGGGGCAGGAATCAACGTCTGCACCCTTCGAAGAAGCCCCTTTAGCCGGGAGATGAAAGACGTTAGGACCAGCCAGCCCTATTCGTATATAGAATTTCATATCTTAGACTCTGCCTAACCTAAAGGCGAGGCGAGGCAAGGCAATATTGAACGATTAACGGAGGAAACTCATGGATCACGGCTTTCTCTGGCCTTTGGCTGGGTACGAGAAGCCGTAGTACGAGAGGCATTTCTTGCTGTATTTTCCGACCGATCCCTCGGGCCGATGCAGTCATGACTGCTTTCTCATCTCTCATCTATGGGCACCTCTTAGGGGGGTAATATCTCCCCCATCCAGCTCTTCCCCTTTTCACCGGGCTCCTGCTCACACATGCTTTTGGCTGGAAATGCTTTCCCGCCGTCTCTCGTGAGTCACCCCGTGCTTCTAGGTGCATCTTTCTCGGATATATCCTCATGCTCAAAAAGGATATCATTGTGCAGATTTCCCCAGAGCATCTATTTATTGCTTTCTCTAAGCAGCTCAAAACGGGTGCTTCCCTTCCGTTGACGCATTCCATTCTTTCCCCTGAAGCTGTGTCATCTAGCCAAGGAACATTACTCGGAGCTGAATTGTGAAGCGCTCCCTGAGCTAATGCTAATTGGTGCCCTGGTATGAGAAGGTTCAGAAGAAGCCGGCATACTAGGGCCAGTTTCGCTTCTTGTAGCAGATATGGTATGCTCTCCTGCTGCCGAAGACATATCCCTATTAGAGGAAGATGACCTCTCGGGGGTTGAAGCAAACTCCCCGGTTATTGGTGTACTTTCTCAACCCTTTTCAGAAGAGCTAGTTGTTTTGTCACTTTCAGTCGCTGCAGCCTGCTCTTATTCTGGTGATCTCTCGGCGACATCATCAGCAACTTCTTTATCAGAAGAAGGAGAGGAAGTCGATGAACTCTCCGTCGCTGGAGCTTGCCTCTGTTTGCCAAAAAACAACCTCACACCAACTTTCTTTGTATGGTTGTCGCTTCACAAGGGCTCTGGATGCTGACTTCTTCTTTCGCAACTTCACGAGCTGCCTTTGTTGCACTTCCGGTTGTAAAGTCCCCTCTTCTGGTGCGGGCCCGGGAACAGATTTTAAAATTTCTGGCTCAACCCTAGCACCTGTAAGCGATACAAGCGTGTCTAAGGACCAATATTATTGCAATCATTATCATTATATTATAAAACGCGAGTTGCTTACCTTCATTGGGGATATAAGTAAAGGACTCAGGGATTGATGCTGCCACCCTCCTCCTTCGGCTGTCGAATAGGAAGGTAAAGAGGAGTTGAGTTTGCTATCGGGCTTGATTCCCTTCTTCCTATTAAGATAAGAAGCCTTTCCTTTCGGTGGAAATCCCCTATTAATATTAAAGCTCTTAAAGCTTCTGTCCTCAGACTTGTCTTGTAGTTGAGTAAGCTTTCTCAGCCTATATGTTTTTCCCAGGTCAACAAATCCTTCTCTTCTTCTATTGTTCCGGGGGATGCTTACTTCTTCTTCCCTATATGCGGTTGACTCCTTTCTTTCTGCTTGACGAATATGCATCTTTGCTTTCCCTATCTCGAGCTTCATTTCCGACGACGCTCTTTCCCTATCTGCCGCCTCGCTCCCATCGCTCGAAGTAAAAGTAGACGAATCACTCTCTTTCTCTATTATAAAATTATAAAAGTTTACTTCTTTTTCTTTTTCACAGCCTATATGCGTATGCGGAAAACGAGAGTCCTTACTTTTCTTTCTCTTGCCCTGACATAATTCAGGGCTATCGGTTCCGTTCTGTTCTCTCTCTCTACCTCTTCTTTTTGACCTAACTTCAAAATCTTTTATGCCCGGCCATACCAACATGGGAAACCTAGCTTCCCTCCCTTTGAAGTGCATTTATCAGATCAGCTCCCCGAGTCACTAGAAAGAGGGTGAAAGGCCCACTACTTCTTCATTCATGGCCTATTTTTTTATTGATCTCCCTTTCGTATTCATTCGACCTGAGGCAAAAGAGAAGTCATACAAAGAAAGGTTCTTTCATGCAATGCATAACGGGCGGGCCTCCTATGGATTCCTCCAACTCAATGAATGAAGAGAGGAGTATGAGGAAGCCGGCTTTCTATATGAAGATTCAAACAAAAAGGAAAAAGGAACCATATCTTACTGAATAATCTGACTGAATGAGGAAGAGCTCTTTATGTGGTCTCACTTTACCACCATCTGAAATGCGCGAAACTTCGATTGGTGGAAGCCAGTCCATGAAGATTCTCCCTTTTCTTACGTGCAATTCCCCTCTTTCGGTAAGCATCCAGTATCTCAGCAAATGAACATTTCTCTAAGCTTATCCTGTGACTTATACGTCGTTTGAAAGCTCCTTCAAGGATCCAACGAATAGCTAAGGTTTGTTGACGATCCCTGGCTACAATCCCAGGGACATCATAAATAGTACCTGCTATTCCTACTTTTTCCACTTCGCATATGGGCTTTATATTCTCTAGGGCGTCAACCATAAGTTTGATTACATCGCGTTCAGTTCGAGCTGGGCGATGAAAAGTTTGATAAACAATAGCACGAACTCTTGTTCTTTTACCTTCTTTCATGCGAAAGTTTACCAACTTCTTGATCAATTGTTTTTGCTCACCATCCAAGCCCCCCATATAGCTGAGAATCTCCGAGCAATTGGAAGCCGCTTTCGATGACGAGGCCGACAAATTAATATTACGCGATCCTTACTGTCCATCTTTATCAGCCAACTCCCCGGTTTCCATCTTTCAAAGTCGACCATCCCTCATAGCTTTCACTAATCGGGGAAGTGATCCTTAATGAGGGATTTCAGGAGAGCTGGGTCTTGGACGGCTTCGTCCCAGCTTCGGAGGGTGTTTGTATCCATCTCCGAAGAGATCTCCAAATCCCCCATCAAGTTCCTTGCCCCCTGGGCGTACACTTCGTCTTGCTCGGGAAAGCGGGACAGCCCCCTATTACAGGGTTTTTTTTCACAATGGACCTGAACAAGCTCTTTTATTTGAGCGTGTATTGATCTGTTTCCCAAGAAGACTCCAGAAAGATATCGATTTCACGGGTGTCCTCCTTCCAGCTGGAGGAACCCCCTGAGGGAGCCATCATATTAGTTAAGCCCTCGCCTGTGAGCACCGCTCGTAAAGCAAAGGCTACTGTCAAGGCAAGCCCTGCTGAGCAGCAGCAGCCCACCCCTCTTAGAGCAAAGGATATGCCCAGAGAGAACCCAACCTTTTCCAGTAAGGCATGAAAGAAATCGAACCGAGGATGAGCTTTGATGAATAAAATAAGAATTGGTAGAAATTCGCATAGGTGAAGCAAATCAAACCGATTTTCAGACAAAGAAGATAGAAAAGACTGGACACTGTTGCTACAAAGAGGAAAGGCATCGATTTCTTAAAAAGAGTACCTTGTTTGCCCAATAAGAAGACTTTCTTCCTAAATCTTCGGAGTACGAAGTAATACTTGATCATACGAGAGTGTTCAAAAATTCTCTGCCATTTTAGAGGCACTAATCGTAGTAGAGCGGAGAATAGGGTGGAACGATTATTCATAGTAAGAAGATTCTATAGCGGCTGTACCGATTATATGTCGGTAGGCGCCCGCCCCCAAGCCAGTGTCCATCTTCATGAAATGACATTGGTAGACGGGTTGGGACCAGCCTTGTATCCCGGTGAATAATGTTCCACTGATTAGGCGAGGACAGGATTCGAACCTGCAGTCTTCAGGTCATGAGCCTGATGAGTCGACCAATTCCTCTACCCCGCTTCTTCCCCTTCTCTTTCTTTCACTATTCCTCCGATCTTTCAACGCCTCCTTTCAAGCCTGGAACTTCTTCATTTCTTGCTTTAAGAGCGGTCATTGCGGGCAGCAGCGGCGAGTGAAAGCAAGCGTAGGGCAGATCCCGTTAGGAATAGGGCTTTCCCTGGCTTAGGTTCCTTCACCCCTACGTCTAGGAGGAAACCCCTTGTATGTACAGGCTTCTCTTTTTTTAGGGCTAAAACGAGAGAGGTAGCGAGCCCAACTAAACCATGCCGCAGAATTAGAAGACTCGACTTGCATGTGTTAAGCATATAGCAATCCCGCTCACTCGGAGAAAGAAGGTAGCAAGAGATCCTGTCTTCGACTCTGGAGATAGGCCTTCCTTTCCCTTTCTATAACATACCGCTCGGGGATGTAGTTGTAGATACATTAGTCCGATGAAAGAAAGCTCATCCTTTGGTTTTTGCTTGTCTTTAGCAGTTTCCGTCCCATTGAGGACCAGCAGAAGATGGGTACTCTTTCTGATGATTGCTTCATCTGCTCAGTATGCCCCTTCCTAGGGGTTAGAAGGGAAATCGCGGGTTAACTACTTATTGTTATTGGAGAAGTCGCTTCGCTCGCAAAGGTACTTTCTTCCTTCGGATGACTAAGAGTCCGTTCTTTCTAACGATATGTTGTTGTTGAGTCGCTTCGCTAGCTAGTAAGCCGCCTTCTTTACTTGTCCCAAGCAATGAGAAAAAGAAAATCCCTTCCCTTCCGTTGGTCAACAACCAACAAAAGGGAAGGTTGAAGCTACACCGGCCTACTACTCTCTTTTCTCCTCACGGGGCGACGCCGATGAACAAGCACATAAGTGGATACGACTCCAGCGTGAATTCGTGTACTGATTGCTTGCTACATCTTGGAGTTAGCACCCACCCAGTTTACCTGCTAAAAATCCAGTACATTCCGTTTCGTCATTGAGGAAGAGTTGCTTGTACTTTGATTTTAGGACAAGTGGAACAGACATGATCAAGTCTGGTACTTTGATGAGCATAGCTAGCATATTTCCTATTCGGAAACTTTCCTTGGAAGGCTCTATCTACATTATCATCTTTTCTCTTATTGCTCTTTCCAAGAAAATAGAGTGAAAGGGTCCACCCCGAAACCAAGGGGGTTAAGAGACACTTCAAGATGAGATAAGCTCCTATGCTTATCTCTTAGGATCCAATTCCTCGGTAAATATAAGAACAAGTGTTCGGTTCGATACGCTCTGTGAAGGGGGGCTAGCCCCTGAGACATTTTATAGTTTTCTCCTTTCTCAAGATCGGCGTTCTTTTGACATGGGATCCGAAAGAGAGGTTCCAGCGGAAAGGTTAGCTAAAAAGAAGGAAAGTCCATTCCATTCGTTCAGGACTGAAGAGCCAATTTTATCTGTAGCTCCAGTTAGGTTCCTAAGTAAATGGGCGGGAAAAGGACTACTCCGTTCCGGAGCTGGTACGCATCGAAGAAAGGAGGGCCAATCCTCTGTCTTGAAAGAGTTGCCTTCCTCCTTCGACCCAACTTGAAACTCCGCCCTTCCTAGATACGCTGCTTTCGCAAAACCGCGGGCTGAGGAGTGTCCACCTGACTCCCTCAGCAGAGTCTGACACCTGCCCGGTTAGAATGATTCTGATGATGATCATTCGAAAGTTTAGGCAGCTAGCGACTGGGCCTCTATAACGCCTTTCAAAGGCGGATCACTTAGTACAAGTCTATCTACTTGATTTAAGTTCTCTTTTATTCAAGTTTTTATGTCCGATGTCCTAAGATAGAATAGAAAGGGCTTCGAGCGGTGCAGGATTTCCGGTTTCCGTTTCTGGGAATTTAAAAACACCCATCACCTTGGTACTGAATACAGTCCCCGAAGATTGATCCAGTTGAAGGCTTGTTGGGCGAGGGGGAAAGGTAGGCGGGTTGAAGGAGGAAAGATCGAAGCTTTTGGCGACAGAGGAGTAAATCCCACGTTCGAGCTCACGCCGAAGCTGCACCAGTCTTTAATGATTTATTAACCCACCAAGAGCGCTTATGTCCTGTGTGAAAAGCCTTTTTTTCTTTCTCGCCGGAAGGCAACCTGGCTTTCCACTTCTTACAATAGTGATTGGCGCTTCTCAGATAGGGGTCATTTCGGAGGAAGAACTGGTCCCTTGACCTGCCTTAAGGCCGAGTGCTTGCTATAAGCAACCTTGGTTGGACTATCTATTTCACTTAAAAAGTTTTCTGTTAGTTGTCTAGTTCATCTTGAGCTTGAGCCAAATCTGATTTGCCGAGGGAAAGATTGAAGAAGGAATGACCGAGCTTGAGAGATAGAATACATTCTGTCCTTATCTATCTTTTCCAAACTTCAAGTAAGAACAAGAAAATAGAAAGCTAATCCTATAAAGTAAAGGAATAACCACTCAGAAGCCTTAGACGAGATCTACGACCAACCTCAGCTCGTAGCTCTTCTAGCTCTTGAAGTCAAGTCGAACCCTATGGGATGGGGCTTAAGATCGAGGATACGTCAACTCCCATTAGAGCCATTTATGTTATGCCTAGTTGTTGTTCCCCTTAAAAGCCATCTCTATCAATCGTAGCTCATTTCCTACTAGTTTTGTCTGAAAGCGGAAGCCGAAGGCGAAGGCCCTGAAAGAGTAGGAGAAAGAGAGGTTACAGGCGAATAAAGGAGCGTTACTGTTGAATAGTTTGACGCCAGAGGACCATCGATCATAGCATAGAGCATAGGCCTGTAGGGCGAAGCAAGATTGGCTGCTAGAGGAATGCTTTGCAAACAAAAGATAGGAAAGCCGCTAGAAAGGCTAACAGCTAACAGTAAATGACATGCCGTTCCACCCCTATCTCTTAAAGGCTTCCCCTCATCTATAAAAGAAATTCCTACAGTCGGGCATGTATTCTTTCTATAAGGAAGAAAGAAAATATGTAAATCCACACTGTCACAGGTCTTGTCATTACTGATTCCCACTTCTGCTGCTTTTCTTCCTTCGTACTGAATGGGAGGGTTCATCTGCTGTGTACACCCTCTCAGCTACATGCTGAGTGAGACTGATTAATGGCTGCCTTAGGATCACACTTTTGGCGCCTCAATCTGGAGGCCTGTTACATTTCTCCTAAGTCCTTCCTTATCAATAGAATAAAATGGAGTCCATGGTTAGCTGTAAAAGCATCAAAAGATTTGAATGCCTAAACACTACTCCGAGGGGTAAGGAATAGAATCTATCAAATCCTTATTGCAGATAAAAAGAATTCCATCTGTTAAAGTAACATCATGACTTCGGATAAAGACAGGTCAGATTCCATACTTCTTGAAGTGACTAAGTGAAGAGTACTGCTTTCCGCTATAGGAGTAGGAAGATGAAAGTCCTTTACCAGTTTCAGCTCCTGCTGTTAGGTCTAGGGCAAGGGTGAGACCTAGGGGAAGAGTCATAATAGTCGTCGGATTGGGTGTAACAAGTCTTCAATCTCTTCTACGTTCATGATAGCCTATCCAAATCTTTCACTTCGACCTAAGTCAGCAGCTAAGGAGAGTTCTTGCAATGGTCAGGCTAGCTACGGCAAAGTCTAATAAAGAGGACTGACTCCTTCTATTTGTAAGCAGTTCCCCCTTCTAGTGGTTCAATAGCCTGCCACCTGACGACGGTTCGTGTTTGTAAAGAGAAAGAGACTGCAAGGGCTAAGGTAAGGCTATGGGATAAGAGAAGGCTATTCTTCCGAGTTGAATGAGGAATGCACTGATCCCGGGTGGGCGAGGGAATGGTCCTCTCTCTCTCTCCTCCTCTCCTCGCATTTAGTTCATGGCATATAGGACTATGCTTAAATAGAAGACTTCTATGAGTCTCCCAGTCCTATCTTTGAAACGTTGAAGGTCCACAATAGGTAACATAAATGAAGAAGTTTATTTTGTATTCGAGCTGCTGAGGGCCGGAGCTCGTATGGATACATTACTTCATTGTTCTATGAGGCGTTGCACTAAGCACATACTCGGATAGGGTCGCGAAGTGCAAAGATCCGGTCTTTGACAACCGTCGTAAGGACAAAAAAATCTATACTTATGTGTGTTCGACACTATATAACTATAGGCGGGACCAGTTGTAGGATGATCGCCGAGTGGCGTTCTGCTCGATTAGGCGAATGCGAGTGAGGGATAAGCTTTCCCCGTTCGCTAGGAGGGAAACTCAGGAAGAGTTCCGGCAGAAATAGATGGTGAAAACCCCTTATTATTATATTAGTAAATCGCGCTCCTTGCATGACTCCATATCATTAATTATTAAAGCGAAAGCGACAACGTGTCACTCTAACCTTAAAATCTATAAACGGGAATGCGTTTCCTAATAATGAGTAATGCTGGTAACAGCAAATGGTTCCTAACCTCATAAAAATCAGAGTACGGCATATCCGACTATCCGGCAACACGCTTGGATAAGTAACGCGATGAACCGTACCTGTATCTCTAGGCGCTATGATGTTTTATTATGTAGATCATGTCTTGCTTGAGGGTTCCAAACCTCGCCCTTCCGTCTTTCTTTTTTTCTTAGCCGGGCCGGCGCACTAACCACACCTTCACCATATCTCTTTCTGAGTCAAAATACAAGAGAATGAAAGCCTTGTCCAGCACGGATATGAATTTAGGGCTGTCTGTTTTCCGCCCCAACAACCCCTGCGACAAATCCAAATACAGGGAAAGGAATCCTCGGGCGTGAAAATCTGCCAAATCGAGGCCCTTTTGGTGTCTGCCATAGATGTCAACAACCAGGGCACATAGCCTTCCAATGTCCAAGCAAAGCCCCTGGAAAACCGGTGACACTTGTTGAAGATAAAAATTACGAGGAAGCTGCATTTGAGGAGGAGCCCGTAGCTGAGGCACATGTGACAGATCCTCAATATGAGGACTAAGAGATTCTTGAAGGTGATGTAGGGGAAGTAATGGTGATTCAACGTACCCTACTTACCTCTCCAGTACCATCAGATGACCGATGGCTCCGGCACAACATCTTTCGTACCACATGCACGTCAGGTGGCAAGGTGTGTACGATCCTAATTGATGGGGGTAGCAGCGAGAACTTTGTTTCTCGAGAAATGGTCGACAAGTGAAAACTAAAGGAGCAAAAGCACCCTCTCCCTACGGTCGAGCTCCACTTTGTCCCCTCTCCCATACCGGATCCAATGGTTTAATAAAGGTGGTGAAGTACCTGTGAATACCAGATGTCTTGTCACTTTTTCTATTGGGAAAAGGTATAAGGATGAAGTTTGGTGTGATGTTGCACCAATGAATGCTTTTCACATATTGCTAGGCCGACAATGGTTGTATAATAGATATGTTACCCATAAGGCTCGGCCAAATACCTATTCATTTGATAAGGATGGAATCCACATAACTCTCTTGCTTTCGAAAGATTTGGGGAGAAACGGGAGTAACAAGGCCAAAGACCCTAAATTCTTGACGGCACAGAAGTTCGTAACGGAGAGTGAAGAAAGCCGCACTATATATGTGCTTGTTGCTTGCTAAAGAGGAGAATTATCCAACGCCTGTCCCAGACGTTTTACAACCCATACTCGCTGAATTTAGCGACATTAATTATGCCAGAGGAATTGCCACATGGGCTTCCCCCAATGAGGAACATTCAACACTAAATTGACTTAGTACCTGGAGCTAGTCTTCCACATTGGGCCCATTACAGGATGAGTCCGAAGGAAGACGAAGAACTACATCGGCAAGTCACAGAATTGATAAAGAAGGGACTGGTCCGAGAAAACATGTCTCCTTGTGCCGTTCCTGCCCTATTAACTAACGCCAAAAAAGGATGGGACATGGCGCATGTGCGTTGACAGTCGAGCAATCCATAAGATTACCAAAAAATACCGTTTTCCCATACCTCGACTCGAAGATATTGTAGATATGCTTTATGGGTCACGCGTTTTCTCGAAGGTAGATCTCAGAAGTGGGTACCACAAAATTCGGATCCGACCAGGTGATGAATGGAAGACGGCTTTCAAGACTCGAGATGGGTTGTAAGAATGGTTAGCTCACATGGACCCTAGAGGCAGAAAAGACATTCCAACTGATTAAGCAGAAAATGTCAGAGGATCCAGTTCTTGCACTACCTTACTTTTCCAAGATCTTTGAAGTAGACTGCGATGCTTCTCATGTTGGGATAGGTGCAGTCCTTAGTCAAGAGAGTCGTCCTATTGCCTACTTTAGTGAGAAATGAAATGGGCCCCGTCGGAACTATCCGACATATGACATTGAATTGTACGCTGTAGTGCAAGCGCTACGACATTGGCGTCATTACCTGATATTCTCAACACTGATCATGAGGCCCTCAAATACCTCAGCTCGCAAAAGACTATTTCCGCACGACATGCTCACTGGGTCTCACAACTTCCAGAGTATAATGTCTTGATCCGTCATAAATCGGGTGCCATAAAGTAGCCGATGCACTTAGCCGAAGAAACTTGCTGTTGGGCAATGGAATGAAAGAGCTAGCTTCAACTCCTTTACTTTTTTGCTGCGTGCCGCCGCTTTCTGTTCCCGCTTTTCCTCCTCCGAAAGTTCCGAAGGTAGGGCAGGCTCCGGCTCCGGAGCAGGAGAAAGGTTTAGATCAATAAGCGGTCGTTGCGAAGGGCCTGCGCCGCTTCCACCGCTTCCGATGGAAAGAGGCAGGTTCTCCATTGCAGACAGAATAAAATCCATTAATTGTAGAAATGAAATGAAAAAAGGGCCACACCAAGCCAAGCTCCAGTCCCAAAGCGTTGGAGTAATCAACAGTACGGCTGTACTAATACAAAATTTGACAAAAAGATATAAAATTATTATCAATAATAGATTGAAAAAAATAGGCATACCCATATAGGTGTTCCCCAGTCAGAATGAGCACTGTGAACTATCTGCTTCAAAAAGAGAGTTGTAAGAATGAAACTTCAACCTTCTTTCTTTCTGGATATCCAATATCCGGACAACGAACTGCTAGTTGGAGAGGGAGGTCCATTACGCGTTAGCTACCTCTAGAATAGCAAGACATTCTTGGCCAGGTTTCAGAATGGAAGAGAAGTCATGGAAGGAACTGAATTGGCCACGCACGATGAATGGATGGACAAGAAAAAGGATAGTCTAAGACTCTTCGATATGAATTTATACTTGGAATTCGGAAGAATCTGAAATGCTCCCGCTCTGCATGGCAGGCGAGGTAGGATAGAGAAGAGGGTTGCCTAGATAGATGTTCTCTATAGGTATGCTATAAGTAGCTAACAGAATGCAATGCCTCCTTCTAGTGGCGGTCGGTCGAGTTGGAACTTGGCTCCGTGAGGGGGAAGAACCTTGACTTCTTTAGGGGCTTGCGTCTTCTATTGGGTGGCGTGACGGGGAGGCATGGTGGAAGCCCAGCCCGCACCATACGTTCTCTGATTGAAACGAAAATC
>NC_043914.1:445000-447500 GCF_055761805.1 Camellia sinensis
CCTGATCCACCGTCCGCACTTCCTACATTCACTCCCGGAAATTGAAACAGGAAAACAGGAATTGTAACCTCCCGGTCTGCTGTAGTCAGGCACACCGTGAGGCTTCCACCCTCTTTGGCAGAAAGCTATGACAGAGGAACTTGATGCATTGTCTAAAAAGAAAACATGGGACTTGGTTGACCTGCCTCCAGGAAAGTCTGCAGTTGGGCGCAAGTGGGTCTATAAAATAAAGACCCGATCTGATGGATCTGTTGAGCGTTATAAGGCCCGTCTTGTGGCTAAGGGATTCACGCAGGAGTATAGTTTTTATTATGAGGAGACGTTTGCACCAGTAGCCAAGATGGCGTCTGTACGTACCTTGATCGCAGTTGCAGCGATTCGTGGTTGGCAGTTGTTTCCGCTTGATGTGAAGAATGCATTTCTTAACGGGGATTTGCATGAGGAGATATATATGCAGCCTCCACCTGGTCTATCTACTCAATCATCTATGGTTTTCCGACCCTGCATTCAAGACAGGCCTGGGATAAAAACCTTATCGATGTTGGTTGAGAAATCAACCTCGGAGTTGAAAGGGTTGGTGTGGCCAGAAGTGAGAACTCCTTGAAGCCATTTATCCATCTCTATCAGTTCACTCCTCTTCTTCCAGAGAGGCCCCCATTGAGGAATTTGTTCACGTTCACATAAGGAAGCTTAAACAAGACGAATTCTTCATTCAAATGCGGTCCGAAGAAGAAGTGATTTTATTTCAGGAAGGCGCCCTTAACGTCATTCGATGGTGGGGTTGGTCTCGCTTCAGAAGGTATTGGGTTCGGGTGGTTGTTATTCATTCATCGAAGGGCGGGAGACAGAGGGAAAGTTGCTCTATTAACAACAATTAAAAGAATTTAGGCCATTAAGAGATAGGGCTTTGCCGCAGATGACTACTTTGACATATAGTGGGGGTATTTTTCCGTCCCTCAGTCCCAGCATTTATATGAAAGAAGAAATTCCCTCTCCCATAACAAAGTTTAGCGAATCGCTGACCGCTCAAGGCTTCTCTCTCTATTCCCAGGAGATGAAAGCTTACCTTTAGAGAAAGGGGAAGCTAAAAGCAAAACAACCTTTATTCAACTACCAGACAAGCAAGGACGGGAAGCTACTCCCCTACTAAAAAAGGGGGAAAAGAGCAACCTTACTACGAGGGAGAAGGGCAACTGCTTCTCTTACTACGCAATTAGTAGGGAACAGAGCAGGACCCTACTCTTTCCTTTAGGAACAATAGCGACTTCTTCTGGAAAGCGGGAAACCACTTACTAATATAGAGGCACACTACTCTCAGGAAAGGCCTGGTCGTTCCTATGTCCCCAGTTGCATTTGGTAGGCAATCGAGAGGCATTTCATTGAAGTTACCCAATTCCTGCTGCTTCTGCTTCCGAAAGAGCTTCTTAGTCTGCTTCTGCGTAAAAGAATTGCTGTGCCCTAGCTTGGGCAGCTCACCGCTTGCGGCATTACATGTTAAACTTCACCACCATGCTCATTGCTAGGATGGATCCTTTGAAGCACATATTCGAGAAACCATCATTGACAGGCAGAATAGCTCGGTGGCAGATGCTCTTGACTGAGTTCGACATCATCTATGTTACCCAGAAGGCAGTAAAGGGACAGGTCATTGCAGATCAGTTAGCTGATAACCCTCTACCAGACTATGAGCCGATGCAGACTGATTTTCCTGATGAGGCAGCGATGTTTGCAACAGAAGAAGAACCGGAGGAATACCCAGAATTGAGGCTATTCTTTGATGGGAGCAGCTAACGTCTTTGTAAACGGGATAGGAGCAGTGCTAGTATCCCCTCAGGGATCTCATCTCCCAATTGCAGTGAAACTGAGGTTCGCTTGCACCAAGTAACAGAGTCTGAAGCATTTATTATAGGTCTCCAAGCATCCCTGTGGGAATACGAGATATCGAAGTTTATGGTGACTCCACTCTCATTATCTGCCGAGCTGTAGGAGAGTGGAAGACCAGGGGGGAACCCCAGCGAATTCCGTACCGTGAGTATCTGGAGGAGTTGATAATCCGGTTCAGAAAGATCACTTTCAGTTATATGCCCAAGACCAAGAACCAGTTCGCAGATGCTTTAGCAACACTAGCCTCAATGGTCCGAATTTCAGAAGAAAGAGACATCCATCCGATCAAGGTGGAAGTAAGAGAGGAGCCTGCATACTGTGCTTTCGCAGAAGAGGAACTCGATGGCAAGCCCTGGTATCATGATATCAGGGTCTTTATCAAAGAGAGAAAGTACCCAGTTGGGACAACTGACAATGAAAATAAGACAATCAGGAGGTTATCAATGCAGTTCTTTCTGAGCAACGATACCCTAAGAGATCCCATGACAGCATGCTGTTAAGATGTGTCGATACGGGCGAAGCAAACCGGTTAATGGCAGAGGTGCACAGTGGTGACTGTGGCGCGCATATGAATGGCTTCATGCTTTCCAGAAAGATCCTCAGAATGGGCTACTAC
>NC_043914.1:460000-502500 GCF_055761805.1 Camellia sinensis
GCAGCAGAGCAGCGGGGCATAGCGGCGCCCTCGCCTGGCGCCATTCCCGGACCTAGCAGCAGACGGGCGGGCCGTGCCTGAATTCAGACCGGACCAGACTCTTCTTTGTTTGAGCTGCTCCCACGCACGCAGACCGGAAGATCCCACTTGTCCTGGACTGGAGAAGTACGTAGAGATCTTCGTGGGACCGTGGAGGGAGTCTCAATCGATCTTTTCTAGGATTCCTTATCACGCCACACATGGGGATCTTTCCATTGATAGATAAGAGGGCTCCCCCCTTGAACAGACTCTTAAAGCTTAGGTTACTACCTGCCTCTACGGAAGAGGTGTACTTTGTACCGCCCGGAGGTCATATAGATCGGAACCCGGAGCGATAAGAACGAAAGCCCTACCCACAGCTACAACTACTGGCGCTTCAAAAGGCTTAGATTCTAAGGGCGCTACTGAAAGCCCTTTTTTAGGTCGTGTAATAGGGAGGTGTAAGCCCCGAAAGCCTTTGGTACTTCGGTAGGGCGAGCAGCCCTTAAACCAAAAAAGGGGTTTGGAACCCTTCCCCTATTTCTGCATTTCATTCTCTATTTGGCCCGCTTCAAACAAAATGAGAAAAAAGGGTCGGTCAATAGCATAGCTCTTTCTTTCCCCGGTCTCCTTTCGAAGGAAAGGCCTTCGCATTCCTAATCCGGTAGGGCCGGACGGCTTTCTTTGCCCCAGCTTAGCGAATCGCATCCCCGCGCAACGACATTGTTTGTGCGCCCCTTACCGTTCTCGCTCAGTGTTTGCAACAGCTGGGAAGGCAGTCGTAGAAGCGAAGCCTATCGCCACGCCGACCATCAAATACGAGATTGGGCCTCTTCTCAAAGATTTGATGGAACGGCCCAGCCCAAAAAAGGAAGGTTATAGTACGCGATGCGTTCCATTTGTACGAATCGCGAACATACTACGCACGACCGGACGTAGAGCCACTAAGAGCTGGCAGACCGGGCCGGGCGCAGGTGCCAGATCCGAAAAGTCGAGTCTCGATCAGCCTAGTGCACCAACCACGTGGTACGACGGGCACTCAAAGACCTGGCGAATGATGGCCCACCCCACCCAAGAGCGCTTATGTCATAGGGGAACTCATGGCTGGAAACAATCCTTATGGTTTTGATATCCGGTAGGAATAATAAGAATCAAAGTCCAGGTTGGTTGGTGAGCCTAGTGATAGGAGACTATCTAGCTTGGTTCGGAGAGCACTTGTTGGTTTAAAGGTTTTTTTGTTGCTAAATGTTACGGCCTAAATGCTGAACTATTGACCCTACTTGTTTGGATGGGTGTTCACCCCAAAGTGTTCCCGGACCGCATGCATACATCCGTAAGTAACTTAGTGCAACATGGCAAATTTCATTGAGAGGAATCAGCAAAGAAAAGAAAAACGGGTCAACATCTTAATGTGTATTTGAGAGATTGTCCTCGGGCTGAGGAGTGTCCACATGAGTTCGTTGAGGTGTCTACACAGGCCTGCGGTCCTCTTTTATATTCTGTCGAGAGTTCGGATTGCTCCACCTAAGTAGAACGAAAAGAAGGAATTGGAAATGGAAAGGGGGAGCCAGAAGCTTCGCTTCCGGTAGCTTGCTTACTCTAGAAGTTCCCTCTCGTATTCCCTTCAGACCTATCAAAAGCACATCCGCTAAAGCTTCCAATCCGAGCCAAACTTCCATCTGACGAACTTCGCTCTCCCTTCCCTATCGATTACACACAGATTCTTCTTTCACCAAACTTCCATCTAAGGTCTTGCCCTAAGAAAAGGTTCCCTCCAAGAAAAGGTTCAAACCCTTATTTCCGAATGAAAGATCAGCTCAATTATTTGCTTCGTTCAGATTGGATCTTACGCCAGACGTGGACCGGCCCGCGTAGGGCACCTTTGGGCGCCGGTTTCTCGATGCCAATCTTTCACTTGAAGAGCGGCTCAATTATTTCCGGACCAGGTTCGAGAGAGAGAACTGAGACTCAAGCAACTAAAAGGCTGCAATCTCCCTTTCCCGTGGGAGAAGGCAAGCCGAGAATGAAGGAAGCTACCATACTACAGAAAGAAAGAGAGAATAAGAGGATTCGCGGCGAGAAGCGTGAAAAAGGTAAGCTTTCTATGGATGCAACGCCCCATTTTTTCCTCGCAGCGGCGGCATCTGTCGGAAGCAGATGAGTCTCACCCATGCAAGCATCAGGAAAAGCTAGCAACTTGTTAGCAATTGTCCTTACAATCCAAAAAGCACATCTTGGTCCCACTTTTCTGATGGCTTAGTTATCCTTTTGGTTAGGCACATCGCCTCTTCAATCCCTTAGGTTGGATTACCCCTTTCCGTTAGTAATCTCCCCTAGTTGACCCTTCAAGCATCGAGGATAGCACAGTCTCCCTTGTTAGGATACATGCATTTCCAACCTTCAAGCTGCACATCTTTCCTTATCCGGACTACATGTCCCTCCTTTAGTCTAGATATCCTTCTGTTTGTGGCTACCCGCTTGTTTGTCTGTGCATGCATCTTTCTTATCAAGCATTCGCTAATGGTCTATCTGTCCTTACTCTTGTAGGCACCATGGCCTCAACGAGTAAACTTGGGAATGAGGATCTTATCAGAGAGTTATCTACTGAGGCAAGCCCCGATACAGTCGTCATGTCACCGTTTTCAGGATTGAGGTAATTTCCCTTTTCGCCTACACCTTTGAGACGATGGGCAGAGCGCATGTCCGCAGAAGACACTCTTGCTTTCCGGCGTCAGTATGAGAACATTCTGTCATTGTTAAGTATCAGGGTACACTACACTATCTGTTGATCGAAGCCTTGATCCACTTTTGGTATAGGAATACCGCATGTTTTCGTTTCGGGAATTTCGAGCTCACACCTACCTTAGAGGAATTCTCCCGACTCTTGGACCTCCCGCATGACCGCAACAAGTTGGTACAGCCGTTTGCACCAGGGGGGGAAAAAACAACCTAAGTAGTCTTCTGGCGTGCTCCCGCTTAGAACTTACTCCAGGGCTTGAGGGATCGCCCAGCAAATGCTCGTTAAAGTTCATATAAAAGTACTTCGCCGCCGAGGCAGGTTTTCATTCTCACAAGGTTCAAGACCAGTATGGATTACTGGAACAAGTGTCGTTTTACAGCCTTGGCTTTGGCCGTATTCGGAAGTGCCGTCTTCCCAGGGGAGGCGGGTTTCATAGATTGCCGCATCGGTCCCATGCTAGATCAGATTGACGACCATCACACCATAGTACCAAAGATTTTGGGAAAGTTGCTGCGCTCTCTTTCCTATTGATCCTCGCATCGTCGCCGAGACTTCTTGGGATGCGCGCCGTTACTACAGATATGGTTTCTCGAACACCTTGAGGAGTTTAGCTCCATCCGAACAAAGGGGTATTTCGATCATGACATCATCACCGACTATCAGCGACATGCCAACGATCCTAGTCGTATTGCTACTAAGGGGGATTGGGATTGCTGCTCTCAATTCTCTGACATTTGAACATATACTGAAAGCCCAGTGGCTCGGACTAGGTGAGGCTATTTTACAGTGTGAAGGACATCATATGGTTCCGGTTTCCGGGGAATGACCGCTTCCATCCCGAGTTATGAGACAGTATGGGCTAGTGCAAACCATCCCTGAAGATCTGAGTCCTTGGTTTTTCGACTATACCATCACCGACAGCAGGGTCAGAGTCTGAAAGGGATTACATCTTTAGGAATGCAGAAATCGCGAGACCGCGGAGAGGGTACCGGCTGCAAGATTACTCAGAAAACCCATCAAGAGTATCTCCTATGGGTAGAGGCCAACTTCGGGGTGGATCTCCCTCCCTGGAATGCTGGAGGCCTACCTCCGCCCAATCCAAGTTATCGAGATTACCTGACCGAGGAACGAGCTCGACATCAGAGAATCCCGCGGATATGGTCAGAAAGTCAACAAGCTTTGATGGATAAGCAGTGGGAGCTAGAAGCAAAGAACCTGGCATATTCCATGAGGTTACACGAAGTAGAAACAGAAAACCAGCAATTGGCAGAGAGACAGTACGAGTTGGAACAAGAAAATCACAGTTTTGCCCTTTTGAAGTTCATTGCATACTGTCGTTCTCACGACCTAAGGCGTAAATGAACTTTGTGTATATATAACAGCTTTTTTGTTTTTCATGACTCATAAGCATTACATATGTTCGACTTGCGTGGTAGCCTTCCTTCTTTCCGAGGTCATAGGTTTCCCACAGGTTCTGATTACCTGTCGCGCATCAAATTAAGATTGCCCATCTCTCCATCAAATTCAGGATGACTTCTTTTTCATCAAGTTTAGGTACCTCCCTAGGATAGGATTCCTTCCTTTTGAGTAGGCGCCGCCATCAGATTCGACCACCTCGTGCACTGACATTCGAAGACTGTATGCACCGTCACATTCAAACATCACACGCACCGGCGTGCGAATACTCTGTCAAACGCTGCACTGGCACGTACATCATATCGAGCATTCACAAGCACAACATCAAAGCATCTCATGATTTGCATTTCAACTTCTTTCACAACAGCGGGCTCTGATGCCCCTTCTCCTTAGTAGACGCCTATTGTCTGCTACAGCCCACTAATACGAGTACCACTCCTCCCTCAGTAGGCCGCCTTACCTACTGCGCCTTCACAGGTCCAAGTACCTCGAACAACACGGACATCCTTATGTCTAAGCCGAACAAGTAATCACATCAAACAAAGCATTGTTGAGTCACCATCCAAAGCATCATCTCATGTCATTCCATTGCATCTCGTACATGGTCCCTACTATTCTTGCGATTATATGACCAACTCGAGCTCTTTCATATCTTTATTCATCTATGTAGGAACAGGGATCTATCTAACTGGAGGAAGTCACAGAAATCAGGGGTAGGCCCTGGAGAGGCAGAACTCAGAGGACTGCTACACGTAGCCCTATTCGAACTCGAGCAAGGTCAGCATCAGTATCCGTTATGGAAGGGACTTCAACTGTAGAGAATGTTGTTCAGCAGATGATTGGGGATATAGAAGAAGAAATGCGCCAACAGATGGACGAGATAAGAAAGGCCGTCGCCACTCTGACAACCAACAGGAATCCGGAAAATCACCCTACTGTCCAGCAACAGCCGACAGTTCGGCAACAGCCTGCAGTACTGCTACCGCAGCAACACCACCGGGGGCGATAATACACAAGCAACTTTAGGCCTCGGAGTGCCGATGCCCACTTTATGTCCCAATTCCGGCGGTTCCGGAAGGTAGTCGAGTTGAGATTGGCGATGATCGGCAGAAGTCTAAAAAGGAAGCTGAAGACAGGAAAGTGGCAAGTCAACTTTCAAGTTTAGAAGAAAAGATGATAATTATGCAGGGAGTTGATGCATATGGTAGCGTGAGCTTCGCGGACTTATGTATCTTCCCCGACTTGAACTACTAAGTCCCCCGATTTCGAGAAATACAATGGAACAATAGAAATAATCAAAAATATCCCTACACATAAAATCTCAACATTGTAGGCCTTGTGAATCTCCTATAGAACAGAGGCATAGACTCACTTCAGAGGACGGCGAGTTTATTGAAGATGTGTCTCAGTTCAGAAGCAGGGTTGGGAGTCTAGTGTATATAACCATCACACGACCCGACATTGCCTATGTTGTTGGAGTCGTGAGTCAATTCATGCAGAAGCCAAGAACGATACATCTAGATGCTGCATACAGAATCCTCAGATATCTTAAGGGTTCACCTGGATCTTCCTTTCCCATCTTCCAGTTCCAGGAGACTCCGATGCAGATTGGGCAGGAGATGGGCTAGACAGGAAATCCATCACTGGAAAGAAATTGTCATTGAGCTCTATATCGTAGAAGAGCAAGAAGCAGTGAAAGTTATTGGATCAAGGAAGGGGAACTTGTTGGAGGAAATGGATTTTGAGCATCGAGAGCCTCTAATCCGGTGAAACATGAGCGAGCCAAAGATCTAGAGGTCGCTTTACCTTAAGAGAAAGGGCATTATGTAAGAAAGAAAGTGGTGGCAAGCATCATAAGGACTCCTTACATATCTAGTGAGAATCAGATTTCCTACATCTTCACTAAGGGACAACGCAGGGCCCTTCTTTGATGAGAAAGCTGGGAATGATCAATCTCCATTCGCTTGGAGGAGTGTTAGCGTATGTGTCTCACTTATGTCTCATGTACTTGTACTAATTGTACTTGAGTTGTACTCTTTGATTTGTTCATTAGTCACGTCCAATCGTATTGGCAAGGCTGGGGTACGCATGTTGTACATAACCGCAGCCATCTTCTATCAATACTGAAGTTGGGATTCATGAAAGGTATTCTCTTTATTGTCCCAATTCTCTATTGGAACAGATAGAGCCCTTTGGCAAGGTTGGGTATTAGGTATAGCCTATGAGGGGGTTTGCTTCCTACAAAACCCCACGGACGGTCAATTCAGATTGGTGTGTGATGATTGCCACAATGTGAAAGCAGCAACAATTCTCATCTTCTGCTTTTCTCACAACAATGTCTATGTGTAGCAAACGCAAGATATGACAACAATCACCTTGATTTTCTTTCCTTACACTGACGAATTACATTGGACTTTACATTTTATTACCTATTCCAATTCTCGCCAGCAACCAGACAGGCGGTGGAGCATGCGTTAGCGGGGGTTGCGTTAGCCTGCGGGGAGGCTGAAGCGTTCTATGCTTACCGGACTGTGAGATGGAAGTGGAAAGGGTAGACAGAGCCAATAAAGACAAATGAGTTTAGGACGAAAGCAAATGATTGCGATCCCATGGGTAATCAGGGGCCGTGACTATGACCACTTAGTTTTCTATACTATTGGACTCTGAGACAGTACAGCGACGATGTGGCTATGGGATACAAATAGCTCTGATATGCCATAAGGACTTCTCACATTCACGGATTCCTATTTCTATTATGGTGAGATGAACCACAACAGGCCGGGGAACACCTTGCCTTATCTCAGTAGGCTACCCAGGCCATGAGAATGAATATTTCGCATTGTTCGACAGCGATATTCTCCATGTGTTGAGGGAAAGGCATAGACTCATCTGGATACCGAGCCTTAAACGATCAAAGGGCTTACCTTTATACTGGATTAGCTGCTCCTTTATAGATTGTTTTTCCTGCTTGCCCACCTCTTCAGAAGCTATCTTTGAATCTCTCCAAAGGTTTCTCTTTTCTTTTCGAAACTTCAAAGCCTTTACTACAACGAAGAGAGGGTTGCGCCGGGACTGAAGCCAAAACCTTATGGTATGATAGGCTCAAGGAGATAAATGGGATCCCTGTTAACAATAAAAGAAAAGAGACAGAAAGACAGATTGATCACTTGGGTCAAAGATAGATCGTTCGTTATTGGAGGATTGAACTTGATGGGAATGCAGAGAAAAAGATTACAATACTTTAGGCAGAAAACAGGCGAGGCTCGTCCAGGTAGGGTGGAAATAGAACTGTAGCAGCAAGAGCTGCGGATAGGACACTTACAGATAGTGGTATCTACAGAATCAATAGCGGCACGAGGGACGGGAACCGCAGCAATAGAGGGAAAAGATAGAGGTGAGTTAAATTATACATTTATCAGCGAGATAAAGGAGGTGTTAAGTACAATAAGGAAAAGATACAAAAGAATGAATTCCAGCGATCAACGGGCAGCTTTCTTATAGCTTTGAGGTCGGGATAGACAGTCCCCTAAATAAATAGGGGCTACGGCCACTGTTAGTATTGGGCCGAGACCGTACTCTAGTTATAGGACGTAACTAGATCAATTGCTTTGCCGGAACTCTTCTATATGCTTACAGGTTCTTGAAGAGATAGGGAAACTCAAAAGAACAAGGAAATCATATTCTAGACTACAGAAATACCGGTAATGATTCGACTACTATAAGGAGGGAAACTTAGTTTCACCTCAGTTACACTTCTCTGAAAAAAGAACAAAAGGAAATAAGAAAAGGAAATCACATAGTATAAACTACAGAAAGGCACAACAGGTTCCACTAAGAACGGAGAAACACAGATACCCTTGGAACCCATTTAGATGCGGCGCTCGACAAAGAAGGAACTTCACAGTAGGGAGCTAACACTTACCTTGCTGGCACTTGCAGGGTTGCAGAGGCTTTCGGAGACCTGCCACTTCCCTTCCAGTTGAATAGAGTATACGAAAGAAAAGACAAGAGGAGATAAGATAGGCGAAGCGGGCTTCTCGGGAAAGGAGGAAAACGGCCGCAATGGCCTAGGCTCATGTAGAAATCGGGAGGGTTACGGGCTCGCATGGGGATACACCTATCGAGAGGATCAAGAAAGGGCTTGCTTGGCAAAGAAATAGGCAATCGTACTTGAGACAGCTCTTACGGGCTATTCAACCATTGAAGCAGGCTCAGAGCCATTGGGAATTGAGAGTTAAGTTAGGAAGAAAACCAGGGAAAGATGGAGAAGAGGAGAGATAGAAATGAAATGAAATGAATACCGGAACAACAAGCAAGCGAAGAGAAACAACGAGAAAAGACCTTGCCATAAAGCAAAGGAGGGTCATTGATGGGAGCCTTTGCCTATCTTCCTTAGAGGATAATACAGGAGCAACGAAACTATTGATTATTAAAGCTTACAGCGGGAAATAAGGCATGAAGAACAAGGAAATAATAGAAGGAAACAAGAAAACGAAAGAAGAGTACCATGTTGTGATTCCAGGCCTATCAAACTTGGAATGAAGTAAGCGATGTCTACATTACAGAACTTATATATATTATATAATATATTTTCATTTTAACAGAATTGGATTCCAGATGTGATAGCCCGAGGAAAGAAAAGAATGCAATAGAGTTTACTTTACATTTTGTCATTCCATCAAAAGCAGCAGGGCCTTACTATAAATATAATTAATATTCCCGCGCGCGGCACACGAACTATGACTATCTGAAATTGACGGCAAAAGACAAAACAAAGAAGGAAACTCAATTATTCATCCATAAATTCTGATTCTACTGGTTAACCGACAACCCTTTTCGTCATACGATCAGTCAAATCTGAACTAAAATAGTACCTTTATACCAAAGGCGAAGAAGGAAAGCGGACCGCTCGCTATTTCTATTATCAAATCAACTATGATCGCCCGAAGCACAAGAGAAAGTCTCAGCTTAGCGTAGTTCAATCAAACGGCCTGAACCGCATCGATCAGGGTTCATCCACCACATCCGAAGTGAACAACGTATCACATCTGAAGTGAACAACCATTAATTATAAGGGACTTTATGACATAGAGAAGAGGGCGACTATATCTACATCAAAACTTGACCGATCTAACTCGCATAGCAGCTACTGCTTCTCTAACCACTTCCCTAGTTTGATTGAATGGATAAAGAAAGGCCTGGACCACATTCAGACACAAATGATTTCGTGGTACACATCAGATTGTTGATCGACAACCGAGACTGGAAGCAAGGTTTATATCAGAGAAATCGCCTTTCAAACCCTTCATCAGGACCTATCAAAGGTGCCTAACCGAGCTTTTTGCTTAAGGGAGTTGGCCGTAGAATCGACATCTGGAGGCTTGGATCCCCAACTTCGTCGATCTGGTTCGATCGACGGCCCTGCCAGTTGCAGGTGTTGCCGCAAAGGCTGAGAATGAAGGCATTTCCGGCGATGTTCGCTAGACCTATGATGGGTTTCCTTTTATACTCTATCAGATGCAATTGTTGCCCCTAGCCAATCGATCTATGAACCGGCCTGCAATCGATGCTTATATTGTTAGTTGGGGCTGGGCTAGTGAGCCTTATTTACGGAACAAAACCCAAAATACCTGGTCATGGTCTAATTCGTAGCGGGCCTCCTGTTCTAGTTTGTAGATCGAATTGGTTTCATGTTACCTTCTAGAGGAAGAGTTTGACATCAACAGGAAGCCCCTTCCCTCTTCGGAGGTGAAAGTCGGGTCATAATTCACTTACTATAAGGAATTTGTACTAAAGGCTATCGTCCTTCTGTATGAATCAGGTGCAAACTCTATCATGGCTTCATGGATCTCCATTGCTTATCATTATGCTTTGTCTCGACGAGGAAACAAAAGCAAATCAAATGATGGAACTAGAAAAGTGATCCTGGAAGATTAGAGTAGCCTACCCATTAGTAGAAACTAAATATGGAGAAGTGTGAAGTCAAAGCTAAAACTAAAAGAAAGTAGTTCGTGCACGAGAAATGCAAAGGAATCTTGGAAGAACCGGCACTTCAGCAAGAATTGACCCTCACTCTATGCCAAGGTAATTGCAAACCAGAAATCTAATAATAAATAGAAAATAACTTCCCGAAGCTGATCGTGAGAAATGGATATGAATTTCTTATAATTTAGAATTAAAGCAGTCGAGAAGCCTCGGGTGGCTCGATCACGAGCGAAAGGAAAAGGGGAGTCAGTGGGTGGTCATATTCTAATTTTAATGGATATGTAAAGCCTGAAACAAATCCAGATTGAAATAATTATTTTAAATGCTTTGCCCAGGCAGGTAAAGGAGAAGGATGTGGTCGTCTTCCTTGGGTCAAAAGGTGCAATCTTCTGACCGAAACTATAAGCATAAGTAGCACCATTGAAGAGGCCACTGAGTCCTATCTCGAAGGGAGCAGGTATAATAGTATAAGAATAGGACATGGATAGTGCGGTAGTGGGATGAGAGAAGTGTTATACTGAATGTGATTGAGAAAGCTTCGCACTTCCTTAGACAGTTTCTCTATGAACATATACATATATAGGATAAAGTAGTACCAGGAAACATTTTTTTAGATCCTTTGTTCGATGTCCAATTATATATGAATAACGAAAATAGAGTGGATTTGGATCTCGAGTTGAGACTGGGCCCCCCGGTTCCTCCGAGAGCAGATGAGGGCGATATTGTGCCTAAAATAGATTTCGATTCCCTGTCCTTCCAATGGATATGGGATCACGAGCACAAGATCGGGAATCTCATCCGCGAATTGCAGAACGAGGAGCATCTTAGGCAACCTGCTCCTGAACAGGTGGAGCAGATCGTGTCAATGTTGGAGCGGATGCATGGGGGAGTGGAAAAACTTCCCGAGATTCTTCAGGAAATGCAGAAAAATCGAGTCCAAAGTATCTACTACAACCAGACTAAAAATCTTTATAGACTACTTCTTAATAATAACCGCTGAAGCTTTCAATCTAGTATAGACTTTTGACGATTGGATTTGATCATTGGCCGGAAAGATAAGATGGTACGAGTTTGCTAGTGATACTAAGAACCTAACAGAACTTTTTTTATCATCTCAGCGGCATTGCATCTGAGACCACTCTTAGTGATTGAGAGGAGGCTTTGCTCCAATCAGGGCGATGCTTGTGTGTGCGAGAATCAAATACACGAAAGGGTGGCGCAAGAAGTCAAGAATATCGAGAAGAGTACTTTCGATCCTCTGAATCTACATCAGCATAGAGGAAAGACATTAGCTGTGTTGTTGGTCTCTTTCATTGCTTTAGGTCTTATTAGTGATCAAGCTTTCGAATTGGCTTACGGCATAGAGCTGGTGAGGTAGAGTAGCTTGCTCAAGATAGATTTTGAGTTCTATCTTGAGAAGGTTCATGTAGTTGGAAAGAGTTAACCTATAAATATACCAACCTCAGTTCAGTGTTACGAAGAACTTAACGGATGGAACTCTATTTGATTTGACTCCGTAGGAGTATTATCAAGAATCTAATTTGATCGGAATTGCGTAAGTGATGGCCGAACACTGTGTGTGTAGTTTATCACAAGTAGCTTTTACGTCCGCAAAACCAATGGTCTCCAGACCGGATGCATCTATATATGTTTTGAGGGAATCGCCAACCCTGCCCTTGTCCAGTAGCCATTCTGAGTGGGGCTTAGGCGTAAGTGAAAAGAGAAACTCCATCCAGAAAAATTAATATTCACACAGTACAAGAAGGTGGTCATTGACAGTAGTAAGGCGGTGGCTGTCCTAACCCTACGGGGTGGGACTTACGATACTACTACTGTCGCTTCATCCGACAGGTAGAACGCCCATACTAATAGGGTTTTATTCGTATGAGTTGCTTCGGGGGGTCGGACGTCCACTGCGGAAACGGTGTGGCCTCTAAGGCACGAATGAATAAAAAAAATTCCAATCCCACACATTTGATACCAAAAAACTGGTACCGAAACATTGGAGGAAAAATAAACAACTAAATAAGTGCACGGAGAAAGCATAAACCGTGTGCTCTAAGAACAACAAATCCAAAAACTACCATGATTCCGTTCATCGCAAAAGTCGCAAAACTGTCCCAAGTTACTGTGAGTAATAGATATGAGTATCGGCCTAAAAAACAAGAAGGTAAAGGTACGGCTCAACATAACGCCCAACAAAGAATTTTCAGGCCCCATAATGCGAGGAAAGGAAAGATACTGATGAAAACTGTTGATAAACCAAACATTCCAAGTCAAATGAAAAGAAGCAAGGAAATTGGTTCCTATGATGAGAAAACAGGCGATAGAGGAATACAGCATCCATTTGTGGAAAAATCTGATTGGAACTAGCGACCTCCTCCAAGCAATTGGCAAACCAGAAACTGACGTACAAACAAGTGGGAATAAGAAGGCAATAAAACAGTTGGTTCGATCACCGGAGCGAGGCTTTGGAAATATATCCAAAAAGCTTTCGAAGGTAAAAAGCATTAAGATACCACATGCAACTAACCTTTTCTCATTAACCGAGAGAAATACTAGACTCTTTCCTTGTTTGGTGATCGGGGTTACCGCTTGGTGGGGCTTACTACCGGATCAAGTAATAACAACACAACAGTCCTTATCTCTGTTGGATCCGGAATGCCTACTTCACATGCGAGAAAACCTAACCTACTCGATCGAAAGCACTTCGGGAATTGGAACAGGGGGGCTGGATCAAGCATTCGAGCCCCTTGGAATACTTTCTGAAAAAAAAAGAGGAGGTAGAAAGCGGTTTAAAAGAAATAAACCAGGCCCTTAAGGAACACAAATACACAGCTGCAGCCGCTGTTCTCATAGGAGCAATAGCGCTTACAGTACTACTTTCTAATTATGCCTCTGGATGTAATTGAATAGCAAGTTAAATGGACTTTTGACGTGAACTAATTATATATCATAGGGAATTTTAGGAAGGAGATGGAAGGTACTTCCCGATAATGCCCTGCCCGTAGGTTCGTTTGTCGTTGGGGCTTACAATTCACCTTGTGACTCATTCCTTCGGTCGAGCGTTCTCCGGACGTCGATCAATAAATTCAACACTGGAGTGCAGCGCAGGGCTTCCACTCAAAGAGGAAGCCCCGGCGGAACGGTCAACTAAAAGTGAACAATTAGAATTAACTAAAAGCCGAAAGAAAGGTGTTAAGCATATAGCTAGCGTTCCTTCTGAGCCAGGATCAAACTAAGGAGCTGCTCTCGATGTGAGATCAGCAGCAAAAGAAACTCTTATAATATCCTTTAAAACTTCTTCGGTCTACCGCACCTGCCAGCCATATGTATTCCTCGATTTTGACTTCTTTCAATGAATGGGGGTTTCCTTAGCAATTCGTGGCGAAAGTCAGCAAAGCTAAGCTGACAGCAGCTCCCGCTAAAGCAATAAGCAAGCAGAGTAGTCAAGCCAGAAAGGCAAAAAAATACCATTACGCTCACGAGCAGAATTTACTCTTGAATTCCACTTTAGAAAAGTCTAGCATTAAATGGACATCCTGGTCTGTCTTCAATCTTTCTACTCCCGACCCAACCACTCGACCATCGATAGCGAGAGGAGAACGCTTTATCCGAGAGGTCTTGTAATCGACCGGAAGGCAGGAAGTATATCAGTGATTGAATCCCCGCCTCTACCTCTGTTCGTTCCAAATGTATCTCTCCAGTCTTTTCTTTCTATCATCCCGCCCATCTGTATGAGTATGCCCCCCATACAGACATAGAGAGCTTGCTAGTTCATAATGAGTGCTTCTATCGGCTTTTCAATAATAGTGCATTCCCGCCTTTATTTATCTGTGGAAATCACTAGACTTGCCTTCCCGCCTGGCTCCTCAACAAATCACCAACCACCTCGATCTAACCCTCCGTTTGCTGGGTTAAATTAAATTAGCAATTTCCCTTGTTGAAATAGCAGCACATCCAGGTGTAGATATTGATCGAGATGGAGATGAAGAAAGCGCCTGTTCGAAAGTACGTTGACGACCTGGATCCCCTTACCATTAAAGGGCATCAATGACATAGGAAGCATCTGGGACGAGTAGCAGTCAGTAGGCGTAGAAGGAGTAGCAGTGGAATATCTCTTTGCCCTTCAGTCTTTGGCCTTCGTCTCTTTTTCCCTTTTCTGTGACAAGTTTTGTATCTTAGCGCGGGGGCTATGCCTTTCCCCTATTTGAGAAGAAGACATTCCAGAGCTATAGCCATTCCGTGTAAGCTGAAAAGGTAATTATGTGCGTCTCAATAGCCTACTTGCCTTCAAGCTAGACCCCATTGGGGAAAAGTCCACTCCGTCCGTAAGACAAACTAATGGAGGGAGGACTAGGAAGTCAGTCCAGTATTAGTAAAAGCAACCTATCGCGCTGGGTCACCACTCCTTTCAGAGTAGCCCACACCCCATGATATGGTATATGGTCGGTCTCCAGCTAAGGCGCATTCTCCACATTCAAGGGAATCCACTTTTTTTTCTTCTTTTCATCCCATCCCTTTAAGCCTTTTTTTTGTGGACTGACTTTGGAAGCAGACCTTTTCTCGGCTAGCTATTTTCGGTATTTGAAAAAGATGGCTAAAGGGATAAGGTCTTGTATTTGGAAAAGTCTTTTGAAAGACTATCCTTTCAATGTTGGTAGGTCGGCACTCAACTAAAGGATTTGGGGCTGACGAAGACAAAGACGTATTGTATTGCTATTCGGGATTCATTATTACCACAGCACAGCGGACGTTGAAATGACTAAACCATGCCAGTGGGCCTATCTTTCTTTTCAAGAAGAAGAAGGGGACAGAACCACGCCTTATGACGAAAGGGGAGAGTGAAACCTAGAACGATACCACTCCGAGAACGAGACACCCTGGAAAGAAAGCTGGCAAGAGTGATACAAAAGAGATATTTCCCTACTGGACTCCAATCCAATACTCTATTTTGAAGAGACCACTAAAAGAAAAGAGAAGAATGCGACCATCGAGTTTCTTCAATGAACCCCACCCTGGGTCTTTCTTTCGTAGTGTAGTTGGTTCTCCCGTGGTAAGCTCTTTGACTACTAGCTTGGCTAGGCGCTGGCCTTCTATTAAACATGGATGTGAGGGCATTCTACTTCTATTAGTTTCAACAGGACTATGGTTCCCTATAAGACTCTCAGACGCGCATCTTTCATCTTCTCATTTTACGTCTTCTCATCTGCATCTATCTCTTTCCCTCGTCATTTTGTTCTAGTAAGCTTACAAGGCAAGAAGTCTAACTCCTCTTACAGCTCTAAGATAGATAGGTAAAGCCCCTGGAACAAACTAGCTCCAGAGGGAAGAAAGACGGACTTCCTCACAGACAGGAGAGGGAAAGGCCCGTTGACACATAGAGGTTCTTTATATAGCTCGACCATAGGGAGAGGAAAGAAGGTAATCTTTTCATACTGGGACCGGATAGCCAGATGCTATGGAAAGAGGGAACCCCGCAAAGAACCATCGGGAGAAGGGGCACTGGCCTCACTTTAAGAAGAAATGCGCGACTTGATTCCTCATCGTCGGATCAGAGCAGAGGGGAGAGGCTCTGGTACACTACTTTTAGGTCCCATAATAAGAAGGCTTACCTTTCTATTGAGAATTTCCCGAGGGGATGGAGGATTTATTGGACATAGAAAAATGCCCACTAGGGCAGGCAACCGGCCTTCAACAGATACCTTATTATACACTTGCAGTACACGAAAGGGTGAGCATAGTCTAGTAGACGGAAAAAAACCAACCTGTCTTTCTTTGTTAAAAGCAGGTACTCTTCCATAGCTGCTACTTCCATACGTGGATCGGAGGTCTCGGAGACCGAACTCACCGGGATGCAGAAGAGCTGGGACCTAGGAGACAATCCCCCTTGACCCTCTCTTTTCTTTATTCATATAGGAGAGTAGGGACATCTCTCAATAGAAGAGAATTCGGCTAGTCAGGCCGGACAAGCAAACTCACTTAGGCAGCTACAAGCGCAAGGGGAAGGGAAGAAGCTTTGGGGCATCAACGGGATCCATAGGGTAGGCAACCGGCCGGAGGGGAGGAGGCCTTTGAGACATAGACAAAGGGAGACTGAGGAATTTTTTATTAGCACCCGGGCGCTTACTCCATACAGTCGGGCCCTTCTTCCGCCAAGGGAACGAGGAACCCTACGCTTCCCATTTCGTAGTTCGCTACGAGAATACGGCTTAGCTCATATGAGAAAAAGCAACATAGGATATTCAAACCAGAAGCTAATCCTTCACTTAGGATTTTACGTTAGCGGGTTCAAAATCCGTCTTTTTCTAGAAGGCAATGGCCAACGAATCGATGTTGAGGCTATAAGGAATGCCCTAACGTTGGGAGCTCAGTTTGGACCGGGATCCCATAGAAGAAAAAGAACGTCAGTGAGGCCTTGACGAAGGTTTAAGAGTGATTGGGGATCAGATTCGGCAGAGGGCCCAGATTGATGGACTGTTGACTGGCAGTCTCATTCCTGTTCAATATTTTATCTTTCTATAGTGATCACGATCGAATGAACCGCAAATGCACTGTGAAAGGACCTTCTTCGACTGGATTCCGGTGCTTTTACTTTGATTAAAGTGATCAAGATGGGGGGGGTCAACCCGATTCCTGTTCATAACCTTCTTTCTGTAAGACGAATGCACCTATGAGACTGACTCGAATGCGAGAGAGGTTTGCTGAACAGTCGGGGATTCTCGTCCTGCGGGTAAACAGGAGCAAAGTCAACCCTCAATTGCATTCCGAGCGAGGCAAATTCCACAACAACAAAGAAAATGCCTCCCTCACTAATCGTACCGGGAGCTATGAAGTAGAAAACAGAGAAAGAAGCGAAAGATGAAGCAAAGAAAGCAAGCTTCAGTGCGTGGCACCCCGTGCACAAGTAAATATCCCTTTTTGAGCTTGACCCTGTCTGGGAGGCTATCCCTTGCTTCTGAAACCAACTGGATCGACGGGTTTCACAACTGGAACTGGCTATAAATCTCGAACTGGCCTTTGAAACCTCAACATTTGGTTCCGCTATCACGCCTATGCTCCCCAAGCGGACTTTCATAAGGTGCGACGTGTACCGGGCAATCAATCGGAGGCGCTCTGCTGGGCTGTAATAGCAAATGGGAGTTACAATATACCACCCGGTCGATCGAGTTTCCCGAGTCCAAGCACAAATAGCTGGGGTAGCAGTGGGAAATACAGGAGCGGAACCGGAGATACAGACCCCGATCGGTCAGTTGCCCGAGTGGTATTTATTTTACCCTGAACCAGTGGAAGCAGCGGCTGAAGCATAAACGGATCAGGTGCCTGATCGAGAAAGAGCAGGAGTATCGCAAGTGACTCCCACCCCGGGAGTCCCTTGCTGGAATAACAGCTTTCTTTCTTTGTCTATTGCAGGCTTTCTGAGCAATCAATTTCTTTAGACACTTTGATTAGTTCAATTAACCCAGCCTCAAGGACAGAAAGGGAGGGGAGGGGTTTTCCTTGATGAACCGAAGGAGGCCTAAGCATCTTGAAAACCCATATCATTCATTGGTAAGCGTAATTGGTTGGCCCTGCCTTCTATATGCAGGCAATGCATGCCTTCCCTATTTCTCGATCGGTTCAATGCATCATATTTATTCCCCTCAAAGCCTGAGCGTGGCTAGGGTTCTGCCCCACTTCATTAATATAGTATAGCGAGGTGTGCCACTTAATATATAGATATCTAAAGGGGGTCTGCTGGAGGGTTTACCGTCGTAGCTGGTTGACTTTTCTACGTTGTAGCTGGCGGGAAAAAATAGCGTAACAGGCAGCAGGTGCCTCATTTCTTCAGCTGCAGGAGAGTGAGTTTAACAAGCTTGCTGCTTGCTGTCTTTCTTTCTATAAGGTCAGGTCCATACCTGGCTGGCTAGCATAATCGCATCACCAATGCCCATAATCGCATAAAAAGGCAACTCCGGGTGTCTCATATCGGGGAGGCCATTCCGCGTTCTCTTTCCCTGCTAGAAAGAAATTCTCTCTCCAGCTGGGGAAAGCTCTATCTATAAGGGGGAAGTACCTCCTATAATGAATCAATTGCTAAAGAAATAAATAAAGACTGATTGACTGATCTCGGAAATCTCCTATGAACCCTTATTGACTTATTAA
Source organism: Camellia sinensis (assembly GCF_055761805.1). Lineage (NCBI taxonomy): Eukaryota > Viridiplantae > Streptophyta > Magnoliopsida > Ericales > Theaceae > Camellia > Camellia sinensis. The sequence continues at coordinate 478,305 of NC_043914.1, forward strand.
TGAATTCTACTCCCCTCTTGTTTAAGGTGCTGGTTTAAGGTCCAGGCTTAAGGTTTCAGGGGGGTCTCTGGCCTAAGGAAGAGATAGTAAGGCTCTCGCTTGGAGGGTGCAGGGTCTAGAGATAGACTTACCCCTCGCCTTGACTTATTAAGTCGGTGTAGAGAATAGCTGCTACCAATCTTATCCTCGACTGATCCCTGCCTAGATTGAAGGATACTTGACTGGCCCCTGAGGGCCTTGCCTTGCCTTACCTTAAGGATCCCGGACTAACACTTCTTAATGAAAGGCCTTGCCTCCTTTCCCGTCCAGGGCAAGGAACTAGTCCAAGTAGTAGTTGTAATCCCTGACTCTGATAAAGAAAAAGACTAGTGCGTCTCGTACTATTAATAAGAATACCAATAGCGCGCACTATTCATAGTATAGGGACTACCCACTACTGAACTAGCCAAGCCTTATGTGCCAACCGTTGACTCCTGTTTACTACCTATTGCTACTGCCTTATACCCGTCACATGCTTTCCTTCAAACTAACTATATTTCATTCAAATCGTCACTTCCTAGCCTTAAAAGAAAGCCGATTATCGATCCTTTTTCCAGGTATACTTTTGACCTATGAGCTAGTTTGAATAAGTCTTTTTACTAATGAAAGATAGGTATACTAAAGCACTTATTTCAAAGGGGGAGCCCCCCTTACTCCATAGGCAACTCGATAACTATCCCTAGTGAACTGGTAACAAAATGAAAGAAGAACTGGGAATGGGATAGGAATGGAATGAATTCAAAGCCGGGAAGATAGATTTACATAAAATGATTTGTGGACGGATGGCCAATAGCCAATGCCGTTGACCGGGAAGGAGAACATATGACCGGACAGGGCAAGCAAGGAGATCATACTAAAGGACGGAAACCAGTAATAGTATAAAGCAGCGGTAAACAAGGACCGGATGGGCACCACATACCTGGAATCAAGGGATAGGCACATAGCTGGAATGGTAGACAGGGAAAGAAAGGTACGCTCTAAAGGAAATTCTGTAAGCGGATGCCAATGATAAAAACAAGGACAAATGCCCAGAAGGAAGGCATTAATTAAACAAGCGACGGGATGCCACTAAACAAGCAAACTAAGCTAATACCAGCGCTCCTCCATAGAAGTTCTTGGAATGCCTCTTTGTCACAGAAAGAGAGGCCTACGAGAGGAGACTTATTCAATAAAAGAGAAGCCTATATCTGCCGACCCTACTTCACTTCCTTATAGTGCCTTGCCTACTGTCTTTGAAAAACGCTTAATTCCAGGGCGTAAAAGAAAGCTTATTAGAGCATTGAATGGACCTCTAGTACCTGACTTATCAGATGGCTTTAACAGGCTTTCTTACTAAAGACAAATAAACATACAGACGACAAACTAAAGGAATGGACAGACAAGGGACAGACTGAGCTAGACTACCAGGAATGGGGACTAAGCAAACATTTAAAAAAAAAGGAATCGGTAATCGCACATATGAGACTTCTTGCTTAACATAAGGCTTGCTGCTACCTTCCCTTCCTGATATGCTTAAGACAGTCATGCCAGCTTTCCTCTTAAACCTTCCACCAGACCTCAAATTTTCGAGCCATCTCTGCTTTGCCCGCTACTAGACCCGCCCCTATTCTCTTGAGAAAAAAATGAACCCTCTGATATATTCTTTGAAGGAGACTCATTCTGCTTATCAGAACCAGCCTCTATAACGACTCCAACCCCTTCGTTTTGCACCACTACATCGGAATGCTTATCTCCTTCCTTTATATTAAAGTATAAACATCTTGCATATCAGATAGTTCTACAGCCGAAGTAGCTCCTCCAGCCTTCTCCACAAAGCTCTCCTCAACAACCATGTCTGAAATCTGATTCTAGTCAGGATTTGTATATTCGGTCAAAGCATCTACAAGCTGAGTATGCTCCATAGGGATTGTCGAGGACAAGCCATAAAAGTTCGACAAAGCATATACCATGTTACCTCTATGATCCCTGAGAATACAACCTCCACCAGCCGGACCTGGGTTGCCTTCGGAGGCGCCGTCAGAATTCAACTTGATGGAATTTTCAGCCATTTAACAATGATCTTTTTCCTTTGCTGATAGCATTTCGGTTGAATGTTGAGGCAACTGAGAACAATTTCCTCCGCATGGGTAGCATCTTTAGAAGGTTTTGATAAAAACGAGCAATCTTGAAGATCATTGACCACTCTTTTTAAGATTGTGATGGAGGAAGAAGCCTTATTATCATACCTTCGATTGCACCGTTCCTTCAAAATTTCCCAGCAGATTATGAGAGGAACAACTTTAGTCAACTCACCCACAAGAGAACTTCTGTATCTTCTGCTGCAGATTCTCATTAGTCTGGCTTTGATGCTTTCATTTGGAAAAAGCGAGAATACAAAAATTCTGCTCATGCTATGCCATATATAATTAGCTAGTTCACTATCAACCAGCAAATGATTGATATCTTCGCATTTAGAACTAGTGCAACAGTTGCAGCAACTAGCCAGCTGAACTCCACATTGAGATATTTTACTGTCAATGGGAATGGCGTCATGAAAAAGCTTCCACATGAAGAAGGATATTTTAGGAGGAACAGCAGCTTTCCAAATGACATCAGACCAAGTTTTCGGCATCCGTTTGATTCTGATAAGATTCCAACAAGATATAAGAGAGAATCCGCCTTTTGAATCAGCTTTGTCATCCTTGTTAGATAAACAGATTTGCGATTCAGCAATAGAGTCAAGAACAGCTTGAGGAAGAAGATGAGAAATTCCATTCACCATTTGGGTCAACAAATTCAGCAACATTAGGAGAGTCTTCAGGAGATTCCAATGCGAATTCAATTAAAGGACAATCAGCAAACCAATTGTCATACCAAAAGCTTGTGGAATTGCCATTGCCGATGAGCCATTTTGAGTTCAAAAGAATTGATCTCATGACACTAGCGATTTCAGTCCAAAGTTTCGAGCAACCCGGCCTTTTAGAATTAGAAGCGTACCAAGGATGAATGTTTTGCATGTATTTCTGTTTGAAGAAGGTGGACCAAAGGCTAGTTTCAGTAACGAGTTTCCATGCCATTTTCATACGCATCGCCTTGGCCACATCTTGAAAAGATCGAATTACAAGCCCCCCTTCTCTGCCCCTGCCTTTCCTCCTAGTTTTTACTTCGTTATCTGTACTGGAAAGAGTAGATGGCCGTGTCGTAGTTGCTGCATTGCTCACCTGACTTCCTTCCATCAGTTCTTGTCTTTGTCAATGGCATCATCTATCTAATGATTAGCTCGCCTATATGTTGAGTACAAGTACTATTATAGAATAACAACCCGAACACGCCTAGCTATTTAGTTAAAAACCTGCAATCCCTTCTCCTCGGTCGAAGCTAGCAGCTACTTCCATACGCGGATCGGCGCGCTCGCAGACAGACAGAAATGCCCGAACTCCAACTTTAAGAACCCTTGCCCCCCGGTTGGCGACCCTTTTGATCAACCAACGTCGAAATACACGAAAGGGGCGATCTATGTTTATCCTTGAAAGTCGACCTCTGCCCTTCACTCAGGAATGACCTAAAAAAAAGGACAGACAGTCGAATCAGCTCCTGTTGGCCTATTATGGTATGGCTGTCCATCACTTGGTCTGACAAAGACCTACCCACGCCTAGGCAGGGAAAGCTCAATAACTCAACCGGTAGGATGATCTCTCTATCTATGAAATTCCTTATTCCAGGACCGAAGCTTTCAGTCTCATCTTCATCTTTGGGACTTTCTTCCTAGCCAGACTCTACTATAATATAGACTTTTGCAACAAGAAGATCGAGAGAAGAGAAGAATCCAAGCTCCTCCTCCGCAAGTTGCTTTCTTTCCTCAGGACAGAAAAGAGAACTTGAAGGAAAGGCACCGTAGTCTTCTCTCTCTATCTATGAAATGGGTTCTTCCAAGACAGAAGCTTTCGGGCTAGTCTTCAGACTTTCGGTACATTCTGGCTATGCCTGTTTGAAGCCCGTAGATCACATTCAGAGTCAATGCAGCGGATAGCGGAACAGCGGAAAGATCGCATTGGGCCTGCACTAAGGCAAGCAACTAGTCTTGATGCAGAGAGGGAGCTCTTTGAAGGATAAGGAGTAGCGGGGGGTGAACCAAAACTAGAATGCGCTCTTACTTCATCCGTTGTTCTTGGTCTTGGAGGGCAGTAAGGATATTAGTCTCAAGGACATGCCCAGAATCAACTGCTGGTGATGAAGTCAGTTAAGAAGACTCGGTTGTTGGAGAAGGAGCTGTTGTTTTTGCACTCATAGGCTCGCAGCTATTGAACCCGCTGAAACTCTATCAAATGGTGGAATACAACCACTGTGACTCCTCTTTTTTAGCTTTCATCTAGGCCTCCTGACCAAATGGATGGATCGGAATTCGCTTTTTTCTTTCCTAGTATAGTGTGCCGATTAAGCATCCCGATCTCCAAATTAGACTGTTATCTCGGATCCCGGAAGCTCGGATTGTGCTTCTATATTCTATGTTAATGACAGAGCCACCAATCAGCCCATGAAGACCCATCCCTGGTTGTATGATAGACAGATTCTTCTGTAAATGATACGAACTGATGGCCTACACCTACAGACCGAGCTGACAGAGCTTAGGCGATGATTGAGAACCTCCGCCGAACCTTTACAGAGCCTGCACCGGACTGGTGTGAAGCAGTGGCAAACCAAAATACCCGAGAAGTGTCCATCGCGAATTAGACCCTTACATTTCCTCAGATGGGAGTTCTATAAGGTAATACTCATTAACATCTAGTAAGAGATTATTAAGGCCATTAGCTCCTTCCATCCCCAACTGAGACTACCCACACCGTGCCCTCGATTCGAACCAATACCGCCTGCTGTCAGCCAAAGGACCTAACGAAAGCTGTTCCATAGATAGAGGAAAGTGAACAATGCCTCGATATCTACCACACATTAAGTACACAGACCGATGGATGATCAGCCAGATCCCTCATAAAGATCGAATGAAAAAGAATAGAACGGGGTCTTTTTTTGCCACTATCATTTTGAAAATGAACCTTTAAATGACCCTCAAAAGTCAGTAAATAGATCCACCCGAAACATATAAAATGCGGTGAATCCTGCTGTAGAACAGGCTATTATTGATTGGTGAATACAACCAACTATCATTAAGAAATTCATCTTTGGAAAAAGAAGCAAGAAGAAAGTGACTTGCGAATGAATGGAGTAATAAGTGAATGGGCTTTTGGCTCAGATAACTCTGAAATGGGAGATCTTGTCTTGCCCTGTCATATGCTCAGCGACGGTCAATTCTCTTTAATTTAACAAGAAATTCCATGATCTACGACCAACCTTCCTTCTTTGCTAAAGAGTAGGAGTCCAGACCTCCTTCTGCGTCACATCTCTCCGCTCGCTAACCAATAACAAGAAATGAGGAAATTGGTGAATTGATAAGATTGAGTGAGATCATCTGTGATCGACGCAAATGTCGCCTTACTGACTGGGCCAATATTCATGTTCAAGCAAGATTCTGTAATAACTTGTGGTTCAAAAGCCTAGTCAAAAACTTGTAAACTACCAAAAAAATACTAAAAAAATGACAAACTTAGGATGAGCGGTATAATGTTAATATGAAATAACCTGGGTTCTTTTCACCTCGATTTATCTCCTGACTCCGCTCATAAAGCGTTCGTGAAGAAAGGCTAGCGTGGGGAGAGAGGCCAACGAGCGGCGGATATGCGCTGATTGACTCAGCTGCTGGTCATGAGTTGCTATCCTTCATGGATGGGCACTCTATATATAACCCAATCTTCATAGCTGAAGAAGACATCCACAAAACAGCTTTCAGATGCCCTGGTCAAATCGGCAAAGGGGAAGCTTCCTTCTCTTTTCTATGTTCGATCTTGGTACCTTAGTACCAATTCGCACCAACCCAATCTCTTTTAAAGGATGCAATGGAATCTCCTCCAACAACATATGTGAAAAGCGGATTTCGAAGTGAATTACCTTCTTATTAGAATAGTTACGGCAAGGAGGAGTACTTGTTTACCTTACTGGCCCCTCAGCATGAGACTGGGAAAATCCCAAGATCCGGCGGGTCTTATTTTAAATAAATTTGGGTAAGGCCTTATTCCGACCTCCTTCTTCTATACATAAAATGAGAAGTATAGCTCCAATCTGTGACCGGTGAGTAGCACCCCCGCTAAGCCTAATCGCAAAGATTTATACCTCCCTATTCTACGTTAAGAGCGAAGTGCATGGGACTGACGGGATCCCTCGCTCTCTTTCAAATAATCCAAGTTTCGGAAATAAAGGCAATGCGGCGTTAAGAAAGACAGGCTCGATAGACCTATAGCAAGTAGAGAGTCAGATAGTGGATCTTGCACATCGGCCTTGAGATCATCCAATTTGGGTGGCGCTCAGCTTCTTCTCTATCTGTTCGAAGATCAGCCGACCTCTACCAATCAAGGGATTCGTCTTGCTTATGTGCTTCCTTATCGCCTCCCTTATCGCCCCCTTTTTATAGACCCCCGACGCGAGACTCCCTGCCCGATGCGACCCCCATTTCCGATAACATTTTTTTCGCGTTGGCAATGTAGGGCGGACTGATTGGTTGGGGATACATCAGCAACTACAGGTTCTGCCACTCTCTGGTGACCGCAACAGGTTCCGTTTTTCCAGTTTCGCTTTACTCGATCAAAAAAATATCATTCTACTCCTACATCTTATTATTGTGCGCCTTGTGAGCGCCTTTAAATGTCTTCTTCCTGTCCCTTGCCTGCCCCATTTCTTCAAGTCATTCGACCTGAGAGATCATCCATATGGTGTCTAATCATGTTAAGTCATATTTATCATTATTATTGATAGGCTTGTGCGCTATAAATACCCTTAACTAACCATATCATATAAGACGAAATGACTGGAGTCTCTCAACTCATACCTCTCAACAATAACCTAGGTATAGTTCCTGCTCTCTTCCCTCTTTCCCTCTTTAACAAGTAAACGACTGTCGAGACATCCGAGAAGAAAGACAGGTCTGAGACAGGTTGTGGGAGACAAGACCTCGTGAAGAAGTTTGGACACGCTTGTGTGCGTATGTACCCAATTTATCACTCACTTGAGTACTCTCATGCCCTTCTACCGAAACAAGAACATCCTTAAGAAAGAAAGAAGAACCCATTGGAACCTCCGCTCTTTTCATTCTACAGCTAAACAACTGATCGAGAGCTTTGACGATGTCGAGCTCATGCATGTCCCAATACAAATGTAATTCTCCGTGAAGATGCGTAGTACCAAACAAAGATTGTAGGTAGCATGAGGGGTGGGCACCCGGGTGAATCACAAGTTGCCTCTCGTAGGCGGACTGGATCACTAAGTTCTCTTCTAAATATGAATATGAATGATTTTAACTATTTGCCGTTTTTCCCGCAAAAAAGCCCATTTTTACCGACGCTCCCATGTTCCCATGTCGGATAGTCTTACTACGCCTATTGATGAGCAGTGAGTGGAGTTGCCACTTTCTTCAACAGTAATAGAAAGTCCCAAGTAATAAAGCGAGAACGCAACAAGGATTCGAAGTTTTTAAACTTCAACATTACCTTCCCTTCCTTCAAAAGCTGGTGGGAGTATGTATTGCCCTAGGACAGGAGTTGATGAGCTAGTAGAGAAAGCGGGCATCTCAGAGTAGCCCCATAAGGAGGAAGGCTGACATTAGCCCTACAGAAGGCATTCGAGACTGCTTCACCCGGTCCCCGGCTACCTTAGGGCAGTTAGAGCATACGAAGGAAATCAGATCTGTTTTCCACAAATATCGTATATATAGTTGCCCCTTTCCTCCTCATTCTATGCAGGTAGGAGTGTACCCCATGAATCATTGATGAGATTCTGTTCAGACAATTCGCTTTGATCGGTTTGATCGTAGGCAGGGAGGTGACACACCAGATTTTTGACAGCTGTTTCGGCTGATATTGGTTTTAGTTTTGAGATTGTGGAACAGGGCCCACACTTACATATTTTAGGTGACCTAGCCCTACAGCTGGCACTACGAAGTCGAGAGCTGCAGATCGACAAACCTCTGCCCGCTGCCCTACACTCGATCTATGGTCAAGGTATGTGTCGTAGTGAATACTCTTCTCTACCGTGAAGTGATTCATACCTAAAAAAAATGGGAATGCAATCCTGCCCGTACCATTCCCTTAATGGGTCTACTCCACGTCACCAGTCTGACATCTAGATTGTCGCTGATCACAGGATGTCCAACATCCCAATATTCATTATGGCTGGTACGGCCCGATCACAACTAAAAGAAAATGGCTCGTGCTTTATAGGTTCAGGTACAAAAAAGTGATTCCCTTTTCCCAAAGAAGCGCAAAAGAACTCGCTCATCACTACTCCTTCTAAAGAGTATGTTGTCGAGCGCACTGGATCTATTGTGGATTACCTTACTGACATTCCTTGGAGCTTCGTATCGCGCTTCCATGTCAAACCTGGACCTTGTTGAAGACTAGTAAAAGATAGGGCCTTTCTTTTCACAGGAGTGAATAATGAAGCGAACCGGCCACTCGATTCCTGATTTCTTAACAGGCCAGGTGATCTCTTTCCTTTCCCAAAGCCTAAACTCGAGTTTCAAGTCATGTGCGTTCCAGACGTTAAGGAGAAAGTGGCAACTCGAATCTTCTCAAATGTTACCATATCGGCTGTCTGCTGACCACTTCCCGCTCTCTCTCTTCTTTCATTTCTTCTTTTCCATTCTCGTCTTTGGCTAAGGTCTCAACGAGCCTCGCCTACCGAACCACCCCTACCGATCCTTTCCTTTCAGCTGTTCGCTAAGAACTGTCTAAATCTAAAGGTGGAATGAAGCGCCAGCGCTAGCTAGTTCAATTCAACGGGCAGGATGATTTGTTATATGGAATGAAATGGATCCCCCTTTCTTCACCTGGATTCTGATCTAGAGGCCTTCAAGACCGATTGAAAAGGGAGTTTTCCCCCCTTATCTAAGTCATTCTTGCCCGCTCTTTCGAACCTTTGACTGTACTCTTTCCCAACCGAATCTTCAAACCTACGGTCCGGCTTTCTCTCTCAACCGACCGACTAGTGATCCCAACTACGAAGATGATGGCAAGCAATGATGACGATGATGAGACAGTCTTCGCCTCAAGCCATTCCTGAACTTATGAAGGGAAGCCCGTGGGCTCTAAAATGATTTTTGTACCAATCTCTCCTTCCTTTGTGATCGGTACGAATGGAACTTAGCCAAAGTCTTGCCAAGTGGAATTTGCTAATTGGGCCCACTATTGCCACTGTCTAGTCTAAGAAGGCAAGCCAGTTCAAGCTACAGCCTTATTCCAGTCCTACTTTAAGCTAGAAATGCGATTCGATCTCTTTCTTTCACTGTGTTTGAACTGCCTTATGAAAGTTCACTCCGATAAGCGATACTCCACTAAGGGTTCCGGCTCCTCTGTTTGCGAAGCCTTCGTGGACAGGTCATGAGAAGTACCCCGCCCCGGGTCAGAGACATAAGCTTGCGCTCAATAGCCGACCGCTCTACCGCTGAGCTATTGAGGTGGGCGGGCTGAGTGGCTTAAGGCATTGGTTTGCTAAATCGACATACAAGAAGATTGTATCATGGGTTCGAATCCCATTTCCTCCGTCTTTCATTTCACCGGTAAAGTGGTTGTGCGCTACAAGCTACAGCCGGAAAAGAAACCACAACAACTCAAAAGCTGTGCTCGGGCGCCTATCAAGGGCCCCCTTCGCGCCGCTTTGCCCCGAAACAGCCATTTTTTACACCTGAAAAACGAACTCTTAGATATGACGCTCTCGGGAGCCTATACAGGACCCCGTAACTGCGCTGCTCTTGGGGACGCTGCTCTCGGGAGCCCATTTAGGACCCCCTTCGCTCTTTGATTGAACTCATAAGGCATAAATCTAGTCATTCCTCTCCTAGCAAGCAGGGTCTGGAATAACTATATAGTTTGGGCACCGAATATACCTTATTTGTTTTAGTCCTATAATGGGTCTATCTCCGAGGCCGGAGGTCTACTACAGGGTAGCGGTTCATTCTCCGACACAAGGCAGTCTCGCATAAAAAAGCCGTTCCCCTCCTGATCAAGTTGGGTATGAAGGTGAGCTCCTAAGTCAGTCATTCCTTGCTCCAGTGAGGACAGTGCCCCGGTTCTACCGATTTCCTTGGGCGTGCAAACAGGAGGAAAGCTGTTCGCAGTTTCGGTTGTCTATGGCAAGCTTTCCACGGCTGCGCGAAGACCTTTTTCATTCGGTTGCCCTGTTTCAGTCCTTCTTCAAAAGAAGCGTTACCCGATTGTGACTTGCTTCTCAACAAGCTACTAATTTGAATGGACGCTTCCCAACCACCGGTATCTAGATTAAGTAACGAAGGCTACAACTGGGACTCAAAATAGAGTCCAAAAGGGTTAGTGCTCGGAGATGACAAGGAATGGTTCTCAGTGTCGATCAGCGGAAAAGGACCCTAATCGATTCCTCCGTCCCATTCATAGAAGGTACCCTGAGCCCTTACTCTACCATTATTAGAGGGGTATGGGATGAAGGAGTCTCCATTCCGAATCATAAGGAACTGCTGGAGGAAGGAAAGTTGCATGCAAAAGATCTGTAGGGAGGCTCTCGAAAGCTTCAGTCAAATCGGCCCTTCTCTAATCAAGTTTCGAGCCAAAAAAACAAACTTCACCCAGACAAAAAACGTGAGCGCCTAGCGATACGAAATAAAATGGATGCGCTAACGCCCTTCCCTTATTAGAGTAAAGGCGAGGCGCTCATTCCATTGCTTGGTTTGGCCTACTCTTGCCGGGGCTTTCTTGGTCCTACGCAGTTTGAATTCAAAGGCAAAAGAAAAGAAGAGAAGAGGGACACCCCGTTTGCTGCTCAAGCCGTAGCAGGAAATGCTATTCGTACAGTAGTGGAAGCAGGGTACGCAACAGGCGAAAGTCGTGATAATGATAAAAGGTCCTGGTCTCGGAAGAGATGCAGCATGACGAGCCAGAAGTGGTATACTAAAATGTCGTACATGACGTAACCCCTATGCCCATTGGGGGGAGGGGTAGTTAGTTATCTCGGCATCGATCGCGAAAAGCTCAAAAAAGCCGTTGAGCGCGCTTCAGTCCAAAAGAATTGGTATTCCTTAAGAAACCTCATCGTACCTGCCAGTACGGTATGGATAAAGTCCACCTCACTTAGGATATTTGTCAGGAGATGGGAAATCATCCGGCGATTGCATTTCTATTTATTAAGTAGGTTCAGTAGAGCTCCGCTTGTCAGCAATTCTGACTACTTCCACCTGGACTTTAAAGTCAGCAAAGCCTAGCTCGAAGTTTAACCCGCCCGAATAGCACCTGCACTTCATAATAGTCATGCCCTCCGAGAACCTTAACACGGAAAAGCGGTTTTCTGTGATGTCAAGGCTTGGAAGAAACTGCCTAGTGAGTGTTATTGTTGATGGTACCCGCTGGAGATGGCCTTCAACTAATACAATACATTTTATGGCTGCTAGGGACTTGATGCCAGTGGATCTATCCCCTGATCCAAGCAGAAGAGACACCATCCAGTGGGCTGTCCAGGTGATGAGAGGAAAAAGATTAGCTACTCTAGCAAAGAAGTTGTCTCTCACCCTTTCGGTTTACTACATTTGGGCTGAAAGGAATGCTCGTTGGCATAACAACCCAACTAGGGATGCTATTCAGCTGTCTAAGTTGATCATTGATCATATAAGGAGCAGGCTGGCTGGTTTGAAGAATATCAAGAGATCCGCCCCAAATCTGCTCGCAAAGTTACAATGGGATCTACCGGATACTATCTTTGTTAGCATGCCTTCTTGAAATATCCATGTTCTCTGATTAGTGTGCTATCTTGGCTTGTAACAGGATTACTATAATTTGAGTTTCTTTTAGTAAGGGCTTGCCCTAGCCTCGTTTGTTTAGGGCCTCCTTTGTAAAGTTCTCCTTTTTACTTTTAATACATTTACACTCGCTTACCCAGCAAAAAAAAAGAAAGCGAGAAGGGCTTGATTAGCTTAGATAATAAGGAAGGAAAGAGAAAGAACTCAGAAGAGACTGAAAAGAAGAAGGAGAACGATCCGCCAAGACCAATCATCAGTGGCTCTACTTTTTATTTGAACGTCGGCTTGAAGGCTTACACAAAGAAAAGCAGCTTTTCACGGGATGCGTAGAGAGAGCAATCTAGGATTAAACACAAGTGTCCGTGGGAAGTTTCGCCTTCCCTTTTCTTTTGATCCTTGGTCGAAATGAGCATCTAAAGATTAGCAAAGCCCGTATGTTTAATATCAAGCTTTATTGGCCGACCCCCTATCGTTTCCCCTGGCATTGAAGTTATCCAATGGATAACAGACAGATCTCCTATTGATAGGCTTTCCTTCTGGACTCGCCATCCGTGGTTGGAAGATGAGTTAGGAGAAGCCCTTTAATCACCTTGATAAATACATTTTTTGAGTACGAACGAGTGGGCCTATTCTTTCCTGCTCTTTCATCACCCTTTATGAAAATGAAAGGGCTCATGATCGGCCTATTGGGGATACGAGAGATCCAATGCCAGATAGCTTTCATCGGCGTTTATTTGACCATCAATTCCCTTCCCTCTAGTTAACCCTATCTGCCTTTCCTCCTGATGCCATCCACCTTTGGACCCTCTCTCTCTGTTTCGAGTGAACTCATCGGTTAAGTTCCCTGCCGCTGTCCCACTGCTGCTTGCTTCATCACATGACCCGATTTAGGCACAGCCTTTTCCAATAGCCCTAACCTCATCTCGGAACTTTTTTGTCTTCTTGCTTTGGGAGAAACGTCTTTTTATCCAATAGCTCCTCTCAGGACCCACACTTCTCTTTTGCCTCAGGTCGTGCCAGGAAAGCCAAGCTTCCCTTACTCAATGTCCCTACTTTTTGTTGCGCCCAATTCTCCGAGCGGAGATGCAGGCGAAAAAGAGGATCAGATTTCCGGGAAGGAGCCGAGAACGATATCCTTTCTCGTGCCTAATGCCTAAGCGGTAGCGCCCCTCTGTCTGCTACTTTAGACTATACTCCTCGAGCTGGACTTGAGGCTATCTTCGAAACTCTTCCGAAAAAGAGAATAGAATGCAATTTCTATGGATAGGTGGTAAGGTAAGCATATGAGAGAAAGGCGCTTTGACCCTCGATCCCAGGGACATAAAGAAAGTAGCTCCCATCATCATAAAGAGAAAAAGAGAACCATCTCTTTCGAAAGTTCCTTTGCCCCAACCAAGCAGGCTGAATAAGGGTGGTTTTCGGGGAAGGTAGAAGAAAAGAGGAAACAGTCATTGAAGAAAAAAGCCCATTTCATTTCCATGAAAGGAAGGGCAAAGAAGGATTTTTTTACTCTTTTTGTAGGGATGTGGGCATAAAGGTACGTTTGAACGACTAAGGTTGAGGGGTGGAGTCCGTCCCATCTCTGAAGACGAGGGAAAGGTCTCGAGATTTAGCGTAGAATTCAAGCGCGGGATACAACGGTAGGGCAGTCCCCAAGCATCAGGAGATGTGAGAGACCTCGCTTGAAGAAGCTTATTGTGTGTGAAAATAAAGTCGGGGAATCGTTGAATTGACTCCGCAGCTGAGCAAGCGCTCGAAACATAGCTTAGGGAATGCCTTGAGCGAGCCGAGTGCGTATCCCCTTTTGGAGTACGATGCCCTACCCTAGATCCAGCGCCAACCAATCTATAAGCTTTGGCCGGGCCAACTATTGATAGGATATGCTATTCCTCCCACCCCCTGATCACAATCTCATTTCAAACTATTATACAAAAAAACCTTCCTTCCCTACCGAGCAATCCTCCCCGTAGCGCTTATTTTATAATCTGGTCACCGAAGAACGGCTTCCCCTTATGAACATAGGCTTACTCAAATAGGCCCGCGAGTGAGGGACTTTAGTTCGACTGCTAGGCCGGACTCGACCGGAGAGGGAGAAGGTCGTGTGCCTCTTATTAAGAAAAATAAGAACATGGGGGCACAATAGAAGATTGATTCTTGCTTCACCCGCCTAACCGTCGGATCCAATACCTTCTCCTTATTCAGGCATACCTTACAGGCGATAAGGTTTCGGCTTTATGGACCAGTACTTGATCGGATCCTCGGCTGGGCCGGCTTATTCAAAGACTGCCGGAAATGCTGGCTATATAACCGCATTAGCTGCTGGTGGAAGGCCAACGTCGAAAAGTAGGATATCTTTCGGGTAGGAATAGAGGTGCTGAACCAGCCATGTCGGGAATATAGGCTCTTGGATTAGAGGGCAATCATTCAGTAGCGGGTCGATCCACAGAAAGCGAGGGATTCATTCCAAAAGGAGTAGGTCTCACGGCCACCCACCGCCGAGGGAATCAGATACTGGCTAGGAATCGAGCCTTGATGCTAAGCTAAAAAAAAGTGGTTTCTGTCAATTATACATATCGAGTTTGAGGCCAGTCCATAAGGGTGAGTGGTCCATTCCGTCAGAAGCTAATTGGATATGCAGTCCGGGAGATCCAGCTAGTGGAGGGAAGGCTGGTTTGACCAATAGTGATAGCTAGTCATCGGCTAGTCAGGTATGAAAGGGTGGAAAGGGCGGGTTTTTTTTCATAGGATGTAAAGAGTGAAGGTCCTCAGGTGCGTGAATTAGATCAGCATGAGTTTGACATCTTTAACACTTCTTAACGACGTCGTGACAATTCTCATCCATGGTAGGCCAGTAGTCACCTTGCCGTAGGATTTTCTTAGCAAGCAAAAGGGGGAATAGTGGAGTAGTGGATAAACAAACGACTCAACTAGACCTATCAAACTCAACCGGCCTTTCCACAAGTGCCTCCTCAAAATAAGTATACTAAAAAGAAAAAGAAAGCCTGTAGATCACATATCCACGGATATTGCCAGGCAGGGCATTAAACATCCAGCCAGGCAGGGCATTGTTCGGTCTCGGTATCGGCGGTAGGGCTTGGCTTGGAAGCAAGCTACAGCTACCTTAGCACAAGCGCTAAGCGATAATAATTCCTTCTATCTATGAGATTGTTAGGCAGATGGATTCACCAAGCGCAGACCCGCGCCACCAGCAGCACAAAAGAGCGGCGTACAAGCGGAACAAGGCCAGACTGATAAGTCAATTGAAAATGAATTCGGAAACGAATGGTCAGCTCGGATAAAAGAATGAAATTCGTCGGAAGTCTTAGCTAGCTTTAAGGTAGGGTCTCAGGATTTCTGCTGGCAAGCCTTTATCCTTTCTATGGTCGGGCTCAGACTTGTCCGTTCAAGGCAGACTACAAAGCCAAACTGAGCTTTTAAGCAAGCATCATTCAGATCGATAAGCTCCAATCGAATAACCTAAGGGGCAGGATTTCATCAAGAAGAATAGGATTTTTTGCGTTCCGAAGTACGAACAGGCCGAGAAGGGGGGGTCGTCAACCACTTCTTCGGTAAGGCGGTTAGCCCAATTCTCTCTCAGCGGGGCAAACAAAGGGGATGAAGCTGAAGCTGCTGATAGGGCACAGCCCAAGGAGTCCGTTCATGGTAGAAGTCCTTTCCTTTCAAGCAAGAAGGACTCGGCTTTTGAAAATGATCTTTTCTTTTCACTTCACCAGAGGGGAGTCATCTTACACACGTAAACCAAGGATCGATTGATTAAATGCACTCGGCAAAACCATTTGACACTTAAGTGAGGAAAGCGAAAGGTTGGCTCGACTGGGAGAGCGAGTGGTTAGCTGGCCCGTTTCAAGAGAGTCAGATTTCAAATAGCCAGATAAGGAAGGATCAGGTACAATCAGACGATCATCCTCGTTTTGTCTTTTCCGATAGGCTTCATCCAGCGAAGGTCTTCCAATTGATTATTTAGTTTAGTCTTAAAAGTTACTTTGACTGACGTCAACTCCAACCATCGTCAGAAGATAGGAGAGAGCTTCGATCTCTTTCCGTCATCCCAGAGCAGAGGAAATCATCTTAGAAATAGAAACCTGGGCTAGACAAAACAAAGGTACTCCGAGGGCTAGCTAATGACAGAGCAGAGTACCTCCTCGTTAAATGGAAAGCGATCCCGTCTACATACTAGGCTAAAAATTGGCACTTCAAGCAAAGTAGACTACTCATTAGAGTCTTCAATGTTAGGGGGGTGAAAGCAAGATCCGAAAGGAAAGAGCTCTGTACTCGAGGGTGAGAAACCAATGAAATAGGTTGTCCCTAAAGCAGAACTTCATTTCAATAAAGAAAAGGAGTCAAAAGATCATGTGCAAGAGCAGCTAGGAACAGTGTCCTCAGGCTTTCTTCGGAATAAGATAGATCAGAAGCAGCAACTGTCTTTGTCTGTACATCTAAAAATTCCCTTATCTTAGTTACTCCTATTTTTGGCCTGGCTTTGACGGTTCAGCGAAAATAGTTGGACTCGTATGGGTCTGCTCGACTTCTTATTCCAGTCCAGTGGGTGGGTCTACTATCCTACAGTTTATAGGGTTAAATAAGTGCCTTCAGCTTCAAGCGAAAGCATGTGATTTCATTCGTACCCACCTCCTCGAGTCGCCCAAGTAAATGCATTTCTCTTCCAATCGTTGAGACGGACGAAAGCATTGGATGATCGGCCGGGCAAAGGGCAGCTCATTCGTTCCTATCCCCATCCGAAAGGGCAGCCTACGCAGTGCACTGCTAATCAGTCATAGCTTGTGTTCGGAGCTATCTGCTGTCCATCGTTCCGAGCTAAGCAAAGCAGCTAAGCGATCAATCTCCCTCACTCAGCCCTACCAAATCCGTCGAGGTTGCCATGCATTGCCATGCATCGTTGGGAAGGAGAAGAACGAAGCGAGCGAAGCTGTTCTGCATCCTCCGAGCAATCAAACAAGAAGTTCAATCCTACCTTCGCCCTTTTGTTAGCAGCTCTTCGATCAACCCAGGAAAGGGTCTCAGAGGCCATGTTTTCTAATCCAAAAGGTCACGGCTTGAATGGGTCAAGAAGTAGGACCTTTCAAAAGGATCGTTTTTAGGGCTTGATTTTGAAGCCTAGTTTTCCAGTCTATTTTCCACTATATATATAACAAGGAGTGGAGCTGGAATAAAAACCTCGGTTAGGCTACTACGTTTTTTTTTCTTTTGAGTTCTTCCCCCCGCCCGGTCGAGCTGTCTGAGGTCGATGGTGCATCCGGTAAGCTCTTTCGGTATTCATCTCCAGAGCCCAGTCAGATGCTTCAATCCTTCATTCATATTCCGTCTCAATATCTTTTTTTTTTCTTCGTCTAACTACGTTTGCTCCTCCGTTTGCTGGTCGGAACGGAACTAGAAGGAGGAGCAAGCCCAGGAAAGATGGGAAGCAAGAAGGCTGCCCCAAGAGAGCTCTAGAAGCTTAGTGAGCATGTCTGGCTTGTCAAGGCAGATAGGAAATACTTGACTGAAAGAGAGGAAAGCAAGCTCACCACTAAAGAAATATAGATATGGATTGGACTCCGCTCTATGTTCCACTTTGAGCATTCCGTTACGGCACTTCCGATTGCTTCTGCTTTGAGCCGTCTCTAGCTGAGCTGGTAGGAGTGGCTTGTTTCAATGAATATTCCTATAGCACCCATTTCTCCCCTGCTATAGGACTGACTTGCGGTTTCAGGAAGTGAAGTGATAGTGGAGTCAGAGTCTTCCCCACATTCCTGCTCAGAGCTTGGGGCAAAGGGCCAGGGTACTTAAGCCAATCTGAAACTTGGACTGTCAGATTCGGGTGATCGATCTTCCCTTTCATAACGTAAGTGACCATTGTAGCCACGAACGAACGCGAGCCCCTCAAGAGAAGGCATACTGATTTTGTTAACCAAGAGTTCAGATAGGAATAGTGGAATATGAATATCTAATTGTTAATTCCATTGATCGTATTCTCATATAACGATAAGTATCTCGGGTCGCTACGGCCATAGGACTAGGTAGTTAGCTTGTTTCGGTCTCGCTCTTTGAACCGTATCCTTGAATTCCGTAATTGAGAAATTACTTTAATAGATAAATATCAACTACTTCATTGAATTAAGCGGGCAGACTCTTTCTTAGCGAGGACAGTAGGAGGCCAGTTCGAGATCGGTAATAGGGGAATCCTTGAGTACTCCTTTAAGCGGCTAGTGGGAAACTGCCTTATTCAAGTTCAGTACGATAAGGGGAGAGCTCTTCGGCTAGATCAGATCCGGAAAGAGCCTACGCTTAGTGTGATCCTGTCTGATAACGAACGGAAGGCTAGCTATATGCTTAAGACATCTATCTTGGCTTGGTTTTCCGGGTAAGGGCTTGAATGAAGGGCAGGTAACTACCTTAGCAGGTTCGGGACCTCCACTGCTTGGCTGCTCCCTACGTTCAGTAATGGCTTGCTTCAGTAAGATGAGCATCAACCTCATTTGTATAGAGAACCGGCTTATGGGACTTGAAGGTGGAAATTCTACCACCTAACATATTCATCTTATTTCCCTAAAGGGTCTGCTAATGTGAGGGGTATTTTTCTCTAAGTCGATTCCAAGACCTTTTTTTCGATTGGGTATGAGATTTGCCCTACTCGATGAGAGTACCGCTTGCTAACGAAAGTAGTTTGTCTACTAGCTAAAGTTCCGGTTTCCTCTATCTTCTGTTCTGCTTGGCTTGCAACAAAGAGCTTGACTTTCAAGTAGTACTTCCCGGAACAATCAAAGAAGTAGCTTTTCTTCGAGTGCCGAAACTGTACGCATCTCCCGACACTTCACTAACGGTTTTCTTTCTCTAAGCTAAGTCACTTGACTTGAACAAAGACCTTCTTACCTTGTCGCACCTGTCAGGAGCTCTTTGAGAGAGATTTTCTTTGCCTGCATCGAAAGCTTTCAAGAAAAAAAGAAAAAAGCCCAAACTCATGCCAAGCAGCTAACTTCGAGACAACTAAGGGCAAACTTCGAGCTAGAACTAATGGATTAGCATTAATAGTAAGTTCCCCGGGGGGATTTCTTCCTATGCTTGCTGGCTAAACAGAGTTGCCTTCCACACGTGCACTGAAACCAGAGTCTGCTACTCGCCTTAGGCAAAACCCGGAGTCTCTTGCCTCATTCTCCTATCTTAAATAAGGCCTGAACGGTGGCATAAAAGCCTTGGAACGGCTGCCGCGCCTGATTCGACTCACCATTATTAGGCCTTCTTTGTCTTCGCATTACCCTAGTTCCTTAATCCAAATAGCCATAGGAGAAGCTGAGCTAGCTAACCTAAGTCCGTAGCTAAAGTTCTCAAACAAGAGTTCCATTCCCCTTACTCGTATTGCAGGCAAATCCCGTTACTAGTAGTTCTGGTTAGCCCACTTGCCCGAGCACACTCTCAACTTGTAGATGCGCCAATCCCGCCTTCCCCCACGAGAACAGAAAAACCAACAGACCACGAACACCAGCACGCATGAAAACAGCCCTTTTGAAAGCATACCCAAGGAGCGGGCATCCATCCAATCTTCACTTATAGACATCAAATGGCCTTATTTCCGTTCGTTAACTACTTCTAACGAGCAAGTTAGTAGCCTACCTCGGCTGAATGTTGGGACAAACAGCAATAACCGTGCTTATCCTTCTAATAAAGAAAAAAACCATCCATATTAAACCGATTCACCCACTACTGCTACTACTAGTATAGAAGAAGATCTATTAACACGCACGGCTACCTATATAACAAGTTGCCTCTGACCTCTGTCTCACGACCGCAAATAGAACCTGTAGCTTCATGCCCTGACCTGAACTGAACTACTACTGGCTTAGCTGCCTAGCTACAAACTCAAAAGCCTGGATTTCCGATCCTTACTTAGCTTAGAGTCCCAAAAGGTGTTATAAGCTGGAAGCTACTCGTTTCTGAGTAGGAGTTCCCATCGGTCCAGAACTAGAAGTAAACTCAAAACCTGGATTTGGCTAAAAGGACCTATTATTTGCATTCTCCTATTAGTCCCTATTATTCTTATTCTGCGGATTACTAAGCCGTGGATCGAGATCTTAGGATCTAGCTAGATAAGACTTATTACACCTTGGGGAAAGCCCATACAGCAGAACGAGACCCTTTCATAAGGAAGGAGTTCTTGTTGCTTTAAAAAAGATCTGGCGAAGAGCACCAGTGAGGTACTAAACACTTTAAAGAGCTCACGCGCCTACCTTGGCTACTGGTGAAGAGGGGGTCTTTTTACTTAACCAAAGCCATACCTGAGTGACTTAGGAAGCGGCTTTGTCTTAGCCTTTCTACCTTCTGCCCGAGCCTTTCATGGAGGAAGGGCTTCGTACCGTACTCGAGCTTTGGATCAATGTCCCACCCTCCGCCCTTAGGCTTGTAACGACAGCAAGAGTGTTGGATCTTTTGTGCTCCTTGTTTGGCCAGCCCTCACAATTGGTTGGTTGCTGTTACTGGTTCAAATCGTTCTTCTATGTGCTTGTTTGGTTCGGAGAGTACGCCACCTTGCTCCACTTGATGTTCGTATGCTGTCTTCTCTCTCTCTCTTCTCCGGCGTAGAAGCATCAGTTCTAATTGCAACATTCCTCTCACCTCAGACCTGGGCAAGTCTTTTTTGGTCCCATTAATCCATGGCAGAGTCTATAAGGCAACCTATCACCATGTGCTGGAAAAGGTACAAAACCGACTAGCTGGCTGGAAAGTTGAACACTTCTCCATGGCAGGTCGAACACTTCTAGTCCAATCTGTCACTTCATCATCACTCCCTACTTACACCATGCAAACAACCAGAATTCCCGAATCAGTCAACCAGGAGATTGAGAAACTCAATTGCAAATTTGTTTGGGGTAGCAATGAAACCAAGAAGAAGATCCACCTAGTTTCATGGGAGAAGCTCTGTAGCAGCAAAGAGGAGGGAGGGTTAGGTCTGAGAAGCATGGGGCTGATGAACAAAGCCCTTATGGCAAGAATGGGCTGGAAATTCGTAACAGAACCTGATTCCCTATGGGCCTCGATTCTGGGAAGCAAGTATCTGAACAACTCCTCTTTCTTCAATTGTGAAGCAAATTCTAAGTCATCCTATACTTGGAGAAGCATTCTCAAGGGGAAGGACATCCTAAAGATGGGAAGTAAATGGGTAATTTGGAATGGGCAAAGAGCAAAATTCTGGCTTGACTGGTGGATAGGTGAAGGCCCACTGGTGGACGTAGCAACCCAGCAAATTCCACCTGCTAGTCTTATCGGGTCTGTGATTACATTGATGAAGATGGAAATTGGAAGTGGAGTGACTTTGTGGAGCTGATCCCCATGAACTTGATACCCCATATCAGACAAGCCTTTTCAAGAGAGAATTGCACAGACTCTCTGATCTGGAAGGACTCTCCGAGTGGAAATTTCAGTACGAAATCCGCCTATGCCGTAGTCACAGGCCAGCAAACAGATGTGGAAGCAAAGAAGTGGCAGGCTATTTGGAAGGGGAAACCCATTCCTAAGATAAAGTACTTCCTTTGGCTAGCAAGACAAGACAGATTGCTGACTAATAAGGTCAGAGTGGTAAGGCACCTAACTACTGATGGGTCCTGCAAAGAGTGCAGCCACAACATGGAGGACTCCCTTCACGTGCTACGTGACTGCCCCATTGCAAAACACTTATGGATGCAACTCCTCCCAGAGTCTATCCATCAGCATTTCTCCTCCAGCTTTTCCATAAGAGATGAAGCTTAGTTCCCCAAACCCAACAGCTTCCTTTCCAACTCAATGATCTGCTCCTGCCTTTCTCGTTGCTTCTGTCTCTAGCTTACTCTGCTACAACTACTGTGACTGGAACTGCTGCTCCTTGCTTTGCTACTTTAGGTAGTGCTGCTGTAGGCTCTTTGCTGCTAGAGGATCTGGAACTAGGCGTTATGCTGCTGGTGGAGGTAGTGGTGGGGAAGCTGGTTCTAGATCTACTTCTGCTGAATCGACAGGATCTACTGCTATATTTTTCCTTACCCTGAGTGATAAATGAGATGGTTCCTCATGGTATAATAGAAGCTGGTGGGAAACTAACTCAACTAGGTAGGCATCGGAGAAAAAACATGTGCACAGGGCCGGAGGATTCCTCCAATTCCTTTGGTTTTGGATTCAATCCCAAGTCAGCCCTAGAAGATGGAACGAATATCGAGTAAATTGCCATTTTCCTTTATCAACTTCTTTCGTTTGACCCCTTGAGCGTCATCCCTCCCAACCCTTCGAGATCTTCTTTCAGAGAATACGAGACTGGAATAGAAGATAAGGAAAGAAGCCATCAAAGGAAGGAAAAGAGAAGCCTGGCCTCTTCGACTGCTACATCATCATTGCTGGGCGCAGCATCGGACTACCGCCCATTCAAAGCCGAAATGCCCTTCATTTCTTTAATCAGGAGTTAAGACTAGCATCGGACAGTCTGCGAAAAGAGACGATCTTCCCCTTTTTTGACTTAGATTCTTTTACGGGATCAAAGAACTTCTCAATCCGACGCAGAAGGAAGGATTCAATAAACTTCTTTTTATCCCCTGTCGAGGACTCTTCAATCAATCGCCTTCTCGTCGTTAACTCCTTCCCCGTGTTGGTTGGCTGTGAGCTCCAGATGCTGGATTGCTTGATCGAATCGACATTCCTCTACGCAACATAGGAGAATCAGTTGAAGCTTTGCTGCTTGCATGACGTATATATTTATATATATATATCACTCGAATTCACTGACAAAGCGTCTGTCAGCACCGGTGACAAAAAAGCAATTTCTTTCTGATCAGGTTGGGGTTGGTGTTCAGTGCCAATCTCTCTTTGTTCATTCAACCAGACGTAGCTAGAGATTGAGTGCGAACAGCAAACTAGCTGACTACGCCTTCAGTCAATATAGCAAGTCAAGTGGCTCAGGCCCGTAAAGCACATTTCGATGATGCAGGGTAGGATTCCGTCTGAGCCCAAGATTTGATGAGACGGATCTTGTAGTCTGCTAGCTAGCTCTTTCTATCTGTAGTGCTCGAGGTTTGGGTGCTCGAAGCAAGGGAGGAATTGTTGATGTCTTGGTCATACTAGACTGATACGTAACCAAACTCCCTAACTTCACATTGGGGGAAGAATATTCGTTGTCCGAGCATAGTTTCCCTCATAACTGGCAAGAAGCGGTTCAACTTGGTTATGTGACCACAAAAGGGTATGGATTTCCTGTCTAGCTCTTCGAATTGAGAACAAGAAGACGGAACCAATAGACTCATCTAAGGTTTCTGGTCGAACTGCACTAACTATGAGAGTATGAATTGGACAACACAGCACGTCACCCGCAGATTGAAGAGTCTTCTGCACCACTTGCACTCCCATAGGGAGAGGGGTTGCTCTTGTGTTTGTTCACGTTCCAGCTCATTCTAATTCCAAGAAGAAAAATTCAACCCGGAATGGGGAAAGAGTGTTTGCTAACAGAATAGCACTAGAATTTCACTGAACTGCTGTTCATATGATCAGATTCCGATGAGAACATGAATTCGACTGACAGGCAACAGTCCCTCAATCAAGGCTTTCCTTGCTAAAGTGAGGAAAGCCTTGATTGAGGGGAGGAATGAGATCATGACCCGACTCCAATCGATCGAATTTCAGAGATCACGTCATCGACGGAAGAGGCATGCACGAGGAGAAAGAGATCCACTGAAGGCGGGGGACCGGGTGCCTTCTTTATCTCGGGTACCGACTCAAGAGCAATTGAAGCATGGGTGGATTCAAGCAAGACTCCCCCATCTGGCTAATGAGCGACCAACTCCTCAGCTGACTAAAAGGGTAGGGTATCCGTTTGCGGCAACGAATTCAATCAGACAAGCATACCTCTTTTTTTAACCTAACAAGCCTGATGAGGCGACAGGAGCAAGACTCGAACTTAAAGCCTGCTCTTCTCCTTTCGTTCTCTTCTTTCTTTTGAATCTTTCTTGCCTCATTCGGGTCCTCCAGTAAGGGGGGTAAAGTAGCGTCTACTAGCACAGGAAGTCGCGATCCAACCGCAGGTTGGTTTCACGCACTTAGTCGTCCCGTAAGAAGCTGCTGCTTGGCTAACCCGCTCGCTGCTGCAGTGCTCAGTGTCGGTCATGTATCCTGTGTGGGCTCAGAGTTCCCCCTCCGGGGGTAGGTGCCCTCTGATCCCGCTCGGGGTTTATTCCCTTCGCTCGCAGCCCACTTGAACAATCAGCAGGCAGATTTATCGTAGAATGAAGATCCAGCTTGACTCTAAGGACGAGGCAACTCAAAATGGGTGTTAGCGACTCCGATTTTGATGAT
>NC_043914.1:507500-550000 GCF_055761805.1 Camellia sinensis
CTAGAGCGAAGATGCCACTGATGCATAAGGCAGTGTGGCACCTGCTGAATCATATAGAGTTTGTAGCTAGGCGTCACGTACACAAAGACCTGAACATTGCGTTAGACCGGGTGGTCAAAATAGAAAAAAGACGAGCTGCTAACATGGAGCGAGCCTCTCTTCCCTTGCTGCGGCTGGTCGCCTTAATTCAGTCGAATGAGTTTTGAGAGGCGAAACCAAACCGCCTGGTTTCTACTAAACCGCCCCACTCCCAAGGATCTTCGATAAACTTCCCTACCGTCCCCACTTCTACTTCCCCTCTACATACTTCCCTAAAGCCTGATCCGCCCAACGAAACGAATTCTGATCTTTGTTCCTAATATTCCGAAGTTGAGGATCGAGCTTTCGTGTGTCACTGATTTAGGGTTGCTTTGTTGTCTGTAGCAGCGCGGTTGGATTCTGCTCGTTCGTGGGGGTCTCCCTTTCTGGGTGGAGGGGATAGCCCTAATCCTCGGTCCGGGTTTGCTGTTGAGGGTAACGAAAAGCTAAGCCCTAGGCTGGTTGGTAGTAGGTATAGAGCTCCTCCTTTTCTTTTCCGCTTACCACTATTCCTCCCATCTTTCAACGCCTTCCACCCATGGCCGCCCAGTACCTGTAAGAAGTGCCCACCCTCTCAAACCTGACACGGGAGAGGATAATAGTACAGCCTCGAGGCGAACAGCTCTTTTCTAAGGGAAGAACACCTAGCCCAGCTTTCTTTCCGATAGATATATAAGGGCTTAAAAGCGCCTTGCCCACCTCTATTAGCAAGTTGAGATCCGATTCCTTTTTTTTTACGAAACCGGTCTGAATTCGCCCCTTTCATTGAGGATTCTAACCCTTGTATAGGTTGGGCACCTGAGTCGCCTTAGTCCATTGGTTCAGTATCTAAGAAAGCACGTCTCTCTTTCCTTCCTCCGGCACACTCTACATCTGTCCTTGAGCTATCCAAGGGATCGAGTGATTCCCCGAAGGTTTGTAACTCGAGGAATGTTGGACATAACCCGCATAGTCGACTCTGAATCTTCCCCTTTGCATGAACTCCCCGCCCTCAAAACGATAAATGCATCAGACCTTCCTTCTTTCCTTAAGACCTTGCGACTGAGGATCAGCAACAGGCACATCTCACTAGCGCATCTCGTCTCTTTCCCTAAGGTTTTTTATTCGAGGAATGTTCACTCTACGCTAGAGCACAAAAGGCTCGGTACCTCTAAAGGGTTGGTGTGGCTAAGTAAAGCTGCTCGAAAGCCTTCATTTCATCGCTGTTTGTGTTCTGCCCTGTTCTTTCTCTAATCTCGACCTATGGCATCTATCTAGATCCCAATTCTAGATTCCGGCGGAGGACTGGCAACTCCTCCCGGCCCTCCCTGACCAACCGGCTTCCCAAAACAATAAATAAACTAAAAGCGCGGTTCGTAAAGGAGGTTATATATATGTAAAAAAGGTGGGGGTCAAGCCTTTTATATATATGTATAAGAATAGCCTTGTTTATACAAATAAGGTGAGGCCTATCTCAGTAATGGGGTGGGGAAGGAAAAGTAAAGTGGGCAGCGGGTTTCCTTCGCGTTACTATCTATGTGTTATCTATTTGTCTCCTTGTTTAGGAGAGATCTTTTGATTAATAGAAAATAGGAGGAGTACTTGGTAGGAAATGTTTTCTCAGTGTTCGTTGTATCAGCTTTCTTCGGAGATTGATAATGTGTTCAGTGCTTTTAGTCAGCAATACCCCTTTGGGGAAGAAAAAGTGAGTGAGATTAAACAAGCTGTTTTGTCAGGAACGTATGTTTTCTCTCCTTTAAAGTTCTTAGTGCTACCTAATGATTACCCAAGAACGAACTTCTTCCATGTTTTCAGTGTCCCTGATTTACCGAATGTTTATTTCGCGGTGCTTGCTGAATCTGAAGATAATCTTGTTTTCATAGCTCTTTCGCGTGTTCTAAGTTTGACTTTTGATTCTTATTCTTTGGAGAATTCGTTCGCCTTTCGAACGGCTAAGGAGGGGAGGAAGGGCTTTTATGGAGAAGTTCTCAAATGGGGTCAAGTTGGAATGCTTCTTCATTTCGATTTGACTCCTTCTTTGAATACACTTTCTCGCTCCCGCCTCTTGGCTAAACTCGAACCCGTGCTGAACGATCCATCTATTTTTCGACTAGTCTCATCCTTTTTTGAATTACCAATTCTTGATGAGGATGGACGAGATTGGTCAGCGGAGACTGGGGTACCGTCTGCAGGCCTTCTCGCCTGCGTCTTACTCAATTTCTATTTAGACAGCTTTGATCGAACATTCATCAACCGCTTTCCACATCTTCCTTTTGTTCGCTATGTCCATGAAATAATTCTTGCTATTCCTTTGAACAATCAAGATTTTCTTTCGAGGAGATCCAAAATCTCTTGAGAGAGCTGCATCTTTCTGCAAAACTCATTTACATAGTAAGAGGTGGCTTTCCAATTTCCTGTCTCGGTGGGCTCTTATCTGTTGACGAAGGAGGTTTCATCCACTTTGTTGAAAAAGAAGAATAAAACAAGTGGCTTTATTACCTTTGTTTGATTCGAATATTAGGTAGGGAGGGGGTCTTTGAAAGAATTAAACTAAACATCGTTTGTAGTACCATGCATGACTACTTAGTTTTTTTCTTTCTCTAAGTTAGCAGTGTACATGACCCACTTCTTATTTATACCATTAATAATGATCCTTCGAAAGCATCACCAAACCCGCTAGCTGCCTACTATACTAATCTCTTTCCTAGGCTAGGTATCGAGAAGAGAGTAAGCAAGCTACCTCATACCTTAATGGGACTTGTAGCTCTCTAAGGCAGGCAGCTTGCCCTTCCCTGGCTACTGGTCCCAAGGCATCGCTCTTAGTAGGAGGACATCTTATTCAAGAACCGATTCTATTCGAAAAGAAGTTGTTTACACCTGTCCCAGCATTCCAAGATTCGGGATTTCCCTTTTGTCGAGTGTCCTGAGCTTGGGATCCGAAGGTGGGATTTGAAAGTACCGTTCTAGGGGCATCCCTCTTCTAGTCTCGGCCCCTTTAGTGGAATAAATAGAAGTGATTTGGAGCACCGAATATGCCTTATTTATAAGTGTCGACTAATGGCTTTTTATCTTCTCCGAGGCAAATAGGGCTTGCAACAAAAATTCCCAGGTTTTGGCAAGTTTTCCACTTTTGATGGCAGTCTCCGGTTTGAAATCGGCTTGAAGCGAAAAAGGCCGGGGTCCCTGTGGTAGCAAGACACAAGAAGTCAAGTAGGTCATCTGGGGAATCGAACTGACAAGGCAGTCTCTTGACTCGTGTGGATCACGAAATGCATCTGTGAAAGAATCGAATTAGCTTCAAGTCTGCTCAGAATACAATATCCGTTGAAAGTAGACAGCAGCTCTGGGGACCCTGCTACGAAGCTCTTTGGGCAGAGACTATGTATCAACTCTTGCAATCAATTCTGAGATCGCTTCGCTAGGGCGAGCGCAGTTTACTATGCGAGTGGAGAGATTTAAGCGAGCTAATAGCGAGTGGACTCTCAATAGAATTCCGAGCAGCATCTCTTGAACTGCTTGTTTTCGAGAATCGCTTGTCTAGCATAACATAATAGAGGTTGGCCCCCTCCGTAGCGCTAGGGTGAGCAAGCCAGTCTTTGATTCTAACGCTTTGCTTTCTTCGTTTGCATCCGCTGTTGGATAATCCAAGCCAAGTCGACTCTCCCTTTTCCTCCCCAGCTAATTTTATAAGAGAACAGCTTTTAAGGTTGAGTTAGCAAGTCCCAGGGTATGCCCCGTCCTCTGTATTAGTTGAGAATCTTTCATCTTCTCTCCCTGCGGTTTATCCTATACAGATCCTCTGTCTTTGGCTGAGCCCTCGCTCTCCTTCCCTTCCGATAGCTCCTTCCTCTGTCGAGTTAGCCACGTCTTTCTCACCCTTCGCGGGATATGGCACCTCCTTTGAAAGAGAATCGGGATCGAGTTAGCACCTGCTTTCAGTCGAGCTTCTTTCCGGTAAGACATATCCAAAAGACCAGTTCCCTACCCTACTTTCCTGTGATGAAAGAAAAGGGCTTTATGCCCCGGTTTAGTACTCGTGGAAAAGAACCTTTGCTTCGGTCGAATTCGAATACCCCACTCCCTTTTGAGTTCTTTCAGAATAAAGATTTTATTGAGGAATCTCCTTGCTACGAATCTACTGAAGGAGAATCTTTGGTTTAGAGTTTAGAGGCTGAGTCTTGCCCCCAACCCTATGAGTCGAGCTTTCTTCAAACGTTGTGTCAGCATCTCCGAACCTTGGCGAGGAATCTTTCCTATCTGGCTCAAGATCCTCTTAGTCAATCCATTTGAAATGGAACTTCTAGCCACTGGGTCAACGTTAACTCCACAAAGATTTTCGAGTTAGCTTCTGCTTACCTGCATTAGAAGTAAAGTCTTGGTACCAGTTACATACTTTTCTACCGGACTGATTCGTTTTAATTTCCTATCCTCCCCACCCCAAGAGCTTCTCTCCTAAACTAACTGGATGACCTCCGTGCCGTGGAGGCGAAGTCAAGCTGGCAACCTCCCTTACCTTACTTTTAGTGCTTTTAGTCTCGCCAATGCCTTCAGTCGAGTTAAACTTTCCAGCTACTCTGTACTCTTCTCTTACAGATGAAGTTAGAGATTTCGCTTTACCAAACCTTCTTCCAGAAGTCAAAGATTTGACAACCCTAGTTAGATTGTTATATTGGAATACAATATACTTAGCTAGCTGTGTTTTAGTCCCTCCTAAACCCCTTCACTCCTCTAAACTTCCTATTCTTACCTACCCGCCTTCTTATGATCTAACTGCCTTTCTTCGACTAGTGCTATCAGTGCACTCCTTGCCTTAAGCCCAGATCCGTGCTCGGCTAACCTTCTTTCCTTTCCTCTTTCCCCTTAGTCGAGCATATTACACTAACCTTGTTAGGAATATAGGGATTCTTTTAGGCTTTCTTTGGGTTCAGTTAACCCCAACATAAGCCTGAAAGCATCAGGAGTCTTCCCACCGCTACTCTTATTCTTCCGTCACTCCGGGAATCAACTCCCAGCCAAGAAGTGAAGAGTGAGACTCCTGTCCTTTCCCTTTCTAATCTAAGAGCTTCTTCCCTCTCTTTAAGTTCCTAACCCGCATGAGAAAGCTTCTATTCTTTTCGTGTCGTGACTCGATTGAAGCCCTTCTTTCTTTGTAGCTATTCAAAGGGTATTAAATCAGGAGGTTCAGAAGCAGAAGGTAGGACTAGTCTGGGTATGAATCAAATCCTTTCCTAGGGTGAGTCCTTATGTAAGTAGAAGGCAGCCATCTAAGAGATGTTACTAGTCTGTATGCAAAGCCTCCTAGTCCCATCCCCTTCTGTAATAGGAACTCCCTGCGGGCGCTATCCTATAAGCAGACGCAACTAGAAGACATTATTGTCTTTATCTAAGTTAGAGGCTTTTATATAGCTTAAACCCTTTCCTTTTCCCAGGTATTCAAAATAATCTTTCTAAAGTGCGGATGAGAGAACCAGACAGCTTCACACCTGAAGGGACGATTAGAGGGTTTAGCAGAATGAATACCTTCCATGTAAATGATCATAGGATAGTAGTCTGAGGTGGTACGAGGGATGTTTCCAAGCACAGCTTATGGTAAAATCTCTTTCAACTTCTACTTTACTAAACTAAGGCTAGATCCAATCGAAGCAGCGTCTTAGCTAACCCTTCCCTACCATTGGTCCAAGTGGTCTAGGACTACAGCATGCCAAATCCATTAGACCACAACGATGAAATTTGATGCAAACTTCTCAGCTCTCCTACGATTAGACGTAGTGTCGTTTCTGAAACTCCTTCTATCTTCCAACCTAAAGAAATCATGGAAATCCCCTGCTAGCATCGATGGGTACTGGTCATATTGTTC
Source organism: Camellia sinensis (assembly GCF_055761805.1). Classification (NCBI taxonomy): domain Eukaryota; kingdom Viridiplantae; phylum Streptophyta; class Magnoliopsida; order Ericales; family Theaceae; genus Camellia; species Camellia sinensis. The sequence goes on from NC_043914.1 coordinate 513,415, forward strand.
AGCCATTCTATTGAGATTCTTCCCTTTATAACTGGACTCGATCTTTACCGGACTAATGAGATCTCAATTCAACATTGAGCCTTTCCTTTCTTGTTTCTCCTTTCTATGTAGATGGATTGATTGCGGGTTTCTCCAACTCGATTCTCAGTTTCTCCTTTTCCTTTGGCTTTCAACACTAGAAAAGTTCGCGGAAAGAAAGAATTGGTATTTCAAAAAAGGGAGTATGGAAGACTTCTATGAGACTTTGATTTAATAGCTCCGGCCAGAGAATAGATTGTTGCATTGAGCAGGGCAGACGGATCTGCTTCGTTGCGGCCCGAAGCTCATCTCCTGCTCTTAGCCGAACTATCCGAATTCTCTGTCATTTTCTGTAATATTAAGTGTTTTAAGATGTTGTAATAAATGTTCTAGTTGAAAGAAATTCCACCTCCTCTCATCCCTTAGCTCTTTGATGAACTCTTCGAGAGTATAGGCGTAGGCTCATGACTCTTGAAAGTGAATATCGCTCGCAAGGGCCGCCCTGATAGTGGAACCCTTCAACGGAAAATTTCGTATGCTAGCTCCAATGAGTAGTAGAGGAAAGCTCGGCCTCAGCGCGTCCTACTTGTGTCGTCTTTTAAGCCTGCTATGCATCCTTGTTCCATCTACCATTCCTGACAATCCATTTCTGGTATGCCCGCTGCTTCGTCCACAATTACTGAAAATCCATCCTATCTTTATTTTGATCATACCCCCTTGGACTTTACTATTTTTTATCTGTTTAAGGAATTATTCCCTGGGCTTTCAATGGGCCCACGCCTTCTCGATACTACCCTCTAAGAAGAGATGCGCAAGACTGGGATCAGGAAGACCTAAATCTTTCTATGATGTCATCTTGAGAGAGCAAGTGCGCCAAGCGAGATACCAATTACTACAATATACAGATAGGGGAATAGGACATCCCCGTGATTTCCTTCTACCCCTAGCCCGGCGAATCCCTTGGTTCCTTCTTTTAAAAAGAGTTGTTGCCCCTTTTCTAGTTGTGTACAGTAGTACGATAAGGAAGATTATTAGTGAGGCAGTCTATTAACTCTTACTATTCCTTATCTGTCTTAAGCCCTTCTTTCTACCACATCTGGACCTAGAATCAAAATTTTCTTTGAGACGAGCCTTCTTCCGTAGATGGACACAAAACGATTTCCTTTACTTATTAAGATTATGATTGAACTGTCACTTAAGGTACTTGTCCACCAGACACATCCTTCCCTTCCCTCTCGGGGTGCTTCTTCTATCCCCCTTTTCTGGCGCCCCCTCGGACCAAGAGACGTGACCGGATGGTATGGGCCTTGCTTGAGTCCTTTCACTCGCCCTCACTGGCCTTACGAACCTCCCCGTATGGCTGTGCTTTCGTCTTCTCCCTCTGGTAACGGAGTGGTTTTACAACTTGAAACAGTACCCTCTGAGACAAATCAGTCAGGTGGGGTAGTGGGCTAGGCCTACGAACGAGGCCGGTAAGTGGGCAAAGATGCTTGCTTTGGGAATGAGAAAGAAAAAGGCAGCATGATATGATGTTATACGTGCGTACGTACCATTCCTTATCTATGGTCAACAACTCTACTAAATGAGTACGAGTACTTTGTTGAATCAGAAGAACTGAACTAGCACAAAAGTCTTCCAACTCCCTAGTCGTTACCCCTCTCTATTACTATGTTCGAGTACTCAGTGCATATTATTCGAACTCAGCCCACGAATTAGGGGTCCTCCCTTCCGCTCGGGATCACTTCAGTCTCGTTCCCTATTAGACGATCGACGAGTGAGGGAGCTATTAAAAAAGAGTGGTAAAAGTCTTAGCGCCTGGCTCCCACTACTTCTGAGTAAGTGAGGTGGCGTAGAACTCAAAGTGATGTCATAACTGCCCTAGTTCGGAAGGAAAGAAGCGTACTACGTGAGGCCTCGCCAATTGATAGGGAGGACCCATATTCTTTCCCAGGCGTATAGTAAAGTCTTGGCGCCCTTTCGGGGTCTCTGGTGTCGAGTCGCTAGAAGAGGAGCATTGGGCACAACGAATAAGATCACAATAATATCCGACGGAGGGGGCAGAACCACTATATTGTTGAGAAGACCCACTTTCTAGGCCTAATTATTTATATTCTAAGGGATAAGGGGGTGACGTTTACCCCAAGAAAAGTAGTCTTGTGACTAGGAACGTGAAAACAACGAGGCTTGAAGTGAGTCGAGCTTACTTTCGTGGAGGACAAATAGGAGGACAACAAATAGACAGGGTGAAAAAACCTATAGCTTTGACTCCGGATGGATGGGGCTTTTCATTCATGTTATTCTTTGAACGATTGTGATTCCAGAGAACATGGAGAGTGACAGGTCTTTTGATTGATAGAGACCTTCCTTTGATTGAGAGAGCCAGAGCCCTTCAGTGGTACAAGAGTATAAAATTCCCAATGGGAGAGCATGCGCCCAGAGAAGAGAAGCGCTTAAGCAAAGAAGGTTTACTTGGAAGTTGTTCAGTTAGAGAGAGGACGCCCCAAGCCAATGGTGACCGAAAAGCACCTTAGAATTTTTTTTCTTTTGCCTTGGGTTCTATCGAAGACTTTTAGTGCATCTATTAAGTACATCTACAAGACGATGAAACTCTATATGCCATTAGATTAGTGGTTTCAATTTAATCAGATGTGAAACGATATTCGTCCCTTCGTAGTGGAGCCCTCTCTTGTCGGTGGATAACTTATTTCTGACCAGTCAGTCGGAGGTTCGAGCGTAGATCGGTTGGTTTATCCTCGGCGATAAGCCTACCTTTGAAAGGAGCCAGGAAAGCAAGCCTTTAAGCCAGAAGTGCCGCTGTGCCAGTGGAAATCTACCAGTACCCGTTGAAGTTAGATCCGCTTCAGCATCATCAACAGACGGAGAAGAAATGGACAAAATGTTATTTGCGGACTCGCCTCAGGATGGAGAGGAAGCTACTGTGGAAGAAGGCAGTTGTTGAGCAAGTGACATTGGTTGAAGTTCAATATGAATATGCATCATCAACTGGAGAAGATGAAGATTCCGCTGAAGATATCGAGTTAGAGCACGGATTTCAATTGTTCTCTTACAGTTCCTCCACCAAACTGTAGTACAGAAGGAATAGCCGTGACGCGTTCGGTCGCCAAGCCCGCCTCTCTCTCTCGTTGTTGCGCGCCTTTACTCTACAGAACCAGCATAGCTCGCAGACGAGCACGCTAATGAGGCTCGGAATGAAAAAGCCCTTGGTTGGGGAGGGGAGGAAGGGGCCGGAAGAGGAGGTACCGGCTGAGAAGGTCCCGCCTGAGGAGGTACCGGCTGTATGGAGGATTCCCCCTGGTCAAACTGTGGTGGACTACGGGGGGATCTCATAAGCGCTCGGAGCGTATCCCGAGCAGACGAAGAGTTATCCGATGAGGAAACAGACATTATTAAATCACTAGTTAAGACAGCAAAACAAATCCAATTTTGCAACATCGAAAGAATGGAAATGCGAGAGATGTGCAATAAAAATAAAGTTACGCTATAGACTCAAAAAAAAAAATAAGCTTTGTATTTAGACCTGCAATTATAAAATATTATATTATAGACAACAATACAAACTAATAAAAGATAAATAAAACGAGATAAGAATTTATTTTTGTTAGAAAAGGATTGACTTCCGCTCCAATGAAACGCCCGGCAAAACCGGCGACCATCAGGGTAAGAAAGCCCCAAAATGAGTATAGTACTTTATTCATTCGAAGCAAACTCAACTAATAAGAAATAGATTATTCCCTAATCACTTGAGATGCTGGGGAAGCCGGCAGCTGTGCCCTAACTCACTCCTTTTAGTCATTTTTTTTTCAAAGAAAGCCTGGTGTTCTTTCGCCTTGCATAACGTAAGGAAGACAGACTGTCACACGGCCTAAGAGAGAGAAAGAAAAGTCAGTGACGGCAGAGCTTGAAGTCACTAGAGGCATTCTACTTCTCGGTTCTTTTACCAGCCAGCCTACGGCACCTGAGCATCTGCACGACGTTCTCATATGATCCTGTAACTGGGCTGGGCCTAGGCAGTTCGGAAGAAGGGTATCGTCAAGACTTCTCGAGAATAGACGAAGGGGAAAGGAAGTTAATGAATGGCAGAAGGCCGGATTGGAAAGTGCGGTTCGCTTTCTATGGAGATAAGAACAAGGAAGCACTGGCCATGGCAAGCATTGGTTGGAAGAAAAGGGCGGAGCTTTAAGTATGCAGGAGGGGCTCGAGCCTTGATGGATTTCTGCGTGACATAAGTGATGTCGAACTCTGATAACAACAGCTGCCATCGAGCAGTCCTTCCTGATAATGCTGGCTTCTCGAACAGATACTTCAATGGGTCCATCCTGGACAAAAGCCAGACTTGGTAGGCTAGCATGTAGTGTCTAAGTCTCTGCGTGGCCCAGACAAGCGCAAGGCATGCCTTTTCAAGCGAAGAGTATCTAGACTCATAGCCCCCTATGTTATAAGTGGTAAGGGGAGAGTCTTACTCAGAAAAAAAAAAGCCCTTTCCCCTTTCTCTAAAAAGTAAGCTCGTTCCACCCCTTCGACGAATTCTTTTGCAGCAGCTTGAACTGAACCCGGGCTATCAACGAGAGAAAAACAAACCCCATTACTCGATCAGGGGATCTAAGCCACAGCCCTATTCCCGACTCAAAATCCATAAAGGACTTTAAGGGAGAACTGCTCTCTCTATCTCAGCTGCTTTCCCTACTACCGGCACAAGAGGGACTTTTTCTCTAAAGCCTACTTCCTCTCTCTGATCTCCAAACCCCTTTTTCTCTCTCTAAATCTTTTTGTTGCTGAGGAGGAGTTCCCGATAATCCCCTCATCAGGTTTCTCGGAGGCTTCTACCCCGGTTATCTCTCCTGAAATCACTCCACTTCCATCTCCGAGAAGTGTATCCGACGAATTTATTCCTAAAACGGTGTCAGTTATGGTCGCAGCAGCGGATGCTGCCTCCACATCACACTTTGTTCCTCCACCTGCTAACAACACTATAGAAGAAGAGCTGGCACAACTGCGGAGGCGATTGGAAGAAAAAGAAGCTGAAGTTGCCAATTTGACGGCACGTATGGTTGGTGTGAACAATCAAGCCCAACAAGTGGCGGGCCAAGCTCAACAAGTGGTTGGTCAAACCCAACAACCAACGGGGGCACCTCTGGAGAATGCGTTCTTGAGTTAGAAGTAGTTCTAGATGCAGACGATAAGACGCGTCTTCGTCTGCTAACTAGGAGAAAGAGAAGACACCCGGCGGCATAGATTTGATTCCAGGTTGGACGGCAAAAAGCGGGCGGGGATATCTATTAAAATAAAGGAATTTGTGGATAGATTGACTACCTAAAGGATTGCTTTGCTTTCTAAATAAAGGGATTCGCGCCTAACTCGCACTGCTTTCAAGAGCTAGCTTTCACACTCCTTCTCTATATAAGATCCATAGCTTAAACAAGACAGCTGCACCGGGATACTAAAAAGGAAAGCGCATCCACAACTGCCGCAGAAAGAACAGGAGCATCTATACTATCTTCCGCAACTTCCGAAAGAGCCACATCAAGAACAAGAGCTGGTACCGCATGTGCCGCAAGACAGGCAGGAATGGGATATATTTATAAAAGAACAATAGCAAGGGGATTCGCCAACAGGAGAGGACCCATTCTTCCAAATAAAAGAAAAGCCGATAGAAAAAGAGAGCTAAGAAGGGCGATAATCCTTAAGCAAGGGCGGGGGCGAGGAGATCACATCTTTCTAACAGACGGGGTAAAGAAGCAAAGAATCTATTCGCGTTGACCGGAGAGTAGCATATAAAATAGGAAATGAAAGCAACGTGTGTAGCTGACCAATTGCAAGGGCTGAGCTAAGGCTAAGCCAATGGCAGGAGACCACCTACCTCAGACAGCTAGCAGATGAAAGATGACTACCAATAGACCAGGCAGGAGACACACCTAGCTAGCACCTGGCTTTCCTGCACCTTGCTTCTAGGCTTACGGAAAAAGGCGAATCCAAGGACTCTTTACTAATAGAATATCATAGGGGACACTTCCTTGAAGAAAGCCGTACTCCCATCAGCTTTCAAGTAGATAAAGAAGTTCAGGCTAATGACATCAGCTATCGGCTATTGGCCTTTGTGAAAGCTTCTCCTCAATATGTTTGATCCCTTTCCAAGCCTTCCTCTTCGTCAATGATTATGGGTCGCTCCTGTCCTGCAGTTCGATACACTACTCTAAGGCCAGTTGCCTATACAGCATCTTGAGTTTATAGTACAGTCAGCTTTGGTTATCGCTATACCCTCTCTAGACAAACGATTTGATTCAAGCCACTCCACTACTGGTACAGTAGCACCCTGCCTTAATAATCGCATAGGCACCCGGGAACCCTACTCAGTAAAGAAGGGGACTCCCTAAACGAGACTGCTAGCTGGTATGGAGGGACTAGCTTTGCTAGCTTCCTAGTCAAATATGCCCTATCCGTCTTACTTTAATATGAATGGTAAAAGACTAAAATAAAGAAAAAAGAAACTTCCTGCAGATTGCTCGAACCACGTAACCTAATCAATGCGCCTATTCCCCTAAATCAAGACAAAAGGGATTCGACGGCTCAAGGGACTTTTTAGCCCAAAAGGGACCTCGCTCAATCAGAAAAAAAAAGTAAATTTTCAATCAACTGATGAATGCCGTCAATCCACTTTCAATCAATCGACGACTGCTCCTCTTCCATTCTGAACTAAAGTGTACCATTCAGAAAAGGTAGGGTTACAGGGCGCTCTGAGGAGGAGATTTGTAAAAAGGATTCCCAATTCATTAGTAGGGGAAGACCCTTCTTAAATAACTTAGCTCGAACGTCCAGAGTCAGATGCTTAACCCATGCCATCCCCTTCAGCCTTAGAAAGTGTTATCCCATAATCTATCATTCTCAAAAATTCCCCAAAGGGCCCCCGGGCTTGACAAGTTCAGCAAAACCGTAGAGAGAGCGGGCTACCCCTAGCTTAGCCTATCCAATATCCGATTCAAAAAGAGCTTGGATTGCTGCTTTTCCTCTCTCTGTATAAAGTCAGTCAGTCCCAGTGTTGGAAGGAAAGAAGGGATAAATCTCAATTAGGCAGGTAGCAACGTCCATAGGTAAAGCACACTTCCTTAAGTTAAGGGCTAAGAGTGACGGTAAGGTCCTCTGCTTACAGTTAGTCAGGAAGATAACTCAAGAAGAGAAGCTTAGAGGCCTTACTCAACTAAAAGCACAGGAAGGAAGGCAAGCTACATCTCAAAGCAAGAAGTATAAGTCCTATTAGGTAGGTACCATTTTGGATGAGGCGGCACTCCTTCAAAAGCGAAGCTAGAGACAAAATCGAATGAAATAGATGGCTGGGCTGGTTGAAGGGTTGCATGAAGGTAAGACCTTAGTGAGATATAGTTATAGAAGTCTAACTAAAAGGAAAGCGCCTCTCGTTTGAAATTAGACTCGCGTGCGTCTCGCTGTTTCATATAATCCATCTGTAATCATATATGCAATGCAACCAGGGAACAAAGCTAATTGTCAAGCGATTCATGCCACCGTCCAAAAAACAGTCAAATAGTTGGGTATGTTGGGGGTATCGAAAGAAAAGATCAGACTCCATGATGCTATTTTCTGGGCAGGTTGTTCTTCGCTTTCAACTATTCTAAGGCACGCCCACACCCTGGCCTTCCTTCCCTCAATTGACATAGTCAAGGGGCCCTCTATGATCTGAATCTTAAGGACAGGACCCTACCCAAGATATAGACCTAGTGCTTTCGCACAGGAGGATATCCAAGGCAGAGATTAGATAGGAGGCTAAATGGGGACTATACCCAAGCGCATAAATTTCCAAAGGAGGCGACCCCCCAGTCTTTCTGGCAAAGGAAACTCCCTGCATTGACTTATGGCACACCTCTAAGATGCTCACCTGAGAGTTAGCAGCATAAACAAAGATGAATTTGTGAATGAGAAATACAAGCAAATAGTTGGGTATGTTGGGGGTACCCAGGGAAGGGGAAAAGGTCAAACTCCTAGTTTTTGATGCCAAATCATACCTAGCTATGACCTGATTGAATATGATCGAGGAAACTACTTACTACCAAATCGGCCTTGTCCGTACCTCTCGCATGAAAAGTACAGTGCGCGTTCCCCAGGCAATAAGGGGGGCAGTTATACCTTTTTTGGTCTCCCAGTCGGGACCATCATCAGCAGAGTAGAACGGGAGCCATTTGTTCTTCCCGTCTTTGCCTTTGACTTCTCTGCATATGGGTGTGGAACCACTTATGTACTGGACATCGTATGCCCTCTTGGTCCAGATTACACTATCTGCCCCACGCCGCTGCAAAAGAAACCCTCGCCTCACTTCCTATTCATTTGTGGGTCGGGACCCTTAATTACTATATTATTTTTTAATGACCACTACGTGCGTTTCATTCTCTTCGACCAGGTCTCGTATTGATCGTGACTCTCAGACAATTTATTGTAGCTCTACTCCTATATCATGGGTGAGAAGGAGAACCGCTGCTCTGGCTCTTGGTGAAAAGGGGCTGGCTAACACGCTTGAGTAGGGTCAGGCGGGCGTCTCCCAAGCACGGGGGAAGACATCATCCATTACAAATCTGACACTTGATAGCCTCAACCAACTAAGTCAATCACGATAGTCCGTATTGGTTTTTTTCTCCTGTAATGAATCTTCTATCCTCTTCTAGGATATTCTTTTATCATTACACCAAGAACCATCCTCACGGAAAGCACTGAGAAAGAGAGAAGAATAAGAGAAGAAAGATAAAGAGAATCTAATATGGCGCTTCAATCGAAACTTAACACTTACTAAGGCTTCAAACTCTAGTCATTAAGACTACTATGAAAGAAAAGTAAGAAAGTCGTTAGTACGGTGGATGCATCGAATTTCATGTGAGAGGCGCGCAGGCAAGCGAATAGGAAAGTCCAGACCGTCATTGAGCCTAGCTCGCCAATCTTTTTTTTTGTATGTAACGATATAGTAATCTTCGCTCAGCTTGTCCCCCATGATTAAATCATTACATGTCTGTATCAATTTCTCATGATACGGCAGAGGTGCATTTGACACACCTACTCGTGCCCAAAAAGCCGCTCCACAGTAGTAAATGAAGAAAAAGAATGAATAGCTTTCTCAATCAGATAGGAGAAGACTATAGACTGATATGCAAACTTTGCGGACGCCTTCCTCGCCTTACCAACTCTCTAAGGGCATCTCGAAGCCAAGGAGTCGAAAGAGATAGATAGAACTTTCCAACGCTGGAAGGTTAGACAAACTTTCTGAAGGCTCAAGCGCAGAGATTTAGAAGTCTCTGGGCGTATAGTTGGGCGATTCCCCTCAATCGATCAATGCTGTGTCTCGCAGGAACCTATTATTATCTAGTTTTGATAGATAAGCTAGGACCAGAAGTTTCATTGCTCGTTTTGGACGGGATAGGTAATGGGCTTGAGTAAAAAGAAGAAGGTCATCTGCATCGATCGTAAGGAATGAGATAAGGGCCGACCTATGACAGCCAGACCTGGAAGAAGGCAGAGAGCCCTAGGACGATAGTTAGGAAGATGGGTGCATGTAAAGGGAGGATTAAGTCTAGGCAGTAGGCCCGAAGGGGAAGGGTAATGAAAAAAAATTGTTTGGGAACGGGATAGGTGCAGTGCTAGTATGACTGAAGCACTTCCCCTTTATCGTCCACTGAAGCCGTGGACAGTCCCGGTACGGGAATAGAGCAGTGCTACTGGCGTGGCGCTGCCGCAAGAGGTCGGAAATATCCAATCCACCTGGCACCGACTAACAAAGGAGAGGGATATAAAAAGAATGAAGTAATGAAAGAGGAAGCCTGCCTTTATGAATGAATAGACTCAGTCCTTAGGAAGTACTATAGAGTGAGTCCCAAGAAGTCAGATCTGCGTTGTCTGCTCTATAGCCTTTCTAGCTTCTGTTAGGTGGGCTGCGCTACCTCCCTTCCAAGTGTTGCATTTAGCCATACTGAATATCATACTAAGGCTAAGGGCAGTTAGCCCAGCAAAGCAAGGATCGGTTCAAGTCGACGGACTAAAGCTAAAGAAGTGCTATCATCGTCACGTGGCAAAGGGCATTCCTTGTCCCCCGAATGAATGTAGATATGAATAGGAAGGAAGTGGCAGGCCGTAGGTTCAAGAGCATAGGCTCGTGCACAGATTTTTGTCTAAGTGCATAGGGAAGAGAGAGACCTACTAGCAAATGTAGGGGGGTACCTACCGGGAGGCTAGGAAACTACTTAATAATAGAGAGGCAGACTATCAGGAAGGGGGAAGGCCCCTCTAGTAGCTGCACCAATGAATGCCTATAGCAGATAGTACGCAGGTTTTTATCCCTATTAGGGTACATCAGTCTGTAACGAAATAGCTTGGTTGGTAGCGAACTCACTCTTCATCTCATATAGCAGCAAAAGTTCATTCATTGATTTTCACTCATACGACGGAGATAAAAATGAAAAACTTGCTTCTCATATAGCTACGAAATGAAGCAAGACCATTTTCACTCATACGAGGTCAATCAAAAGTAAAAACTTGCATCTTATATAGCAGCAAAAGTCAGCATTTTGACCATAAAAAAAGAGCTCGTTAGAGCTAAATCAAGATTGCAACGAAAAAGACGGGGTTTTAGCAACTTGTCACTTTTGAATCTCAATTTCTAAGCTAAATCTCGATTGTAACGAAAATCCCCGGGAAATTGAAAGTTGTCGACTTTGAATCTCCATTTCTGGGCAAAAAAGCGATTGCAATCAAAAATACGGGGAAAACGCAAGTTTGATCGGAGAAAAAGGCAGGCAGTAAAGCGTGAAGCTTGGCTCGACTAAAACAAAAGGAAGTTCGATCCGGCTAACCAGACAGAACTTGACCGCCTCTTTTACTAACAAATAAGGAATTAGTGGACGATGTTCGGTTTGGCACATGAACGAATTAAGGGAATCAGACTTCCAACCAGCTAACTTCCTGGTAAGTCTCTCAATAATATACTGGAATTGCCTTTTAGACACATTATCAAGAGGAAGACCCCGTGCACATAAAAACCTATTGGCCTGTACAGTCGGTTCGGTCTTTCGACACCCGAGATCTTCGACTTAGCTCCAAAAGGGAATCCCCCCTTTGACTTTTTCGTTATTTTCTAAATATGGAAGAAAGATGGAGTCTGTACCTCGCTGTGTCCTCGGAAGCCCAAGAACAGAATTCGGGAAAGGGTCATTACCGTTAAGCATTGCCAAGGCCTGGGCTAGGGTCCGCCCTTAGATAGCAAGTATAGTAGCAGGGTCTCGAGCGGAAAGGTATGCTACATATGGAATAAGATTGAGCGATAGCGATCGATTCATCATTAAGAGTCTTTCCCGTAAGAAGGGCATCTTACTATATATTTATCTAAGAGCTACTTCACTGACGCTCAGGAACTCCTATACTGCTGTGTCCCTTGCTTTACTCCATAGGGCCTTCGCCGGTATGGATACAATATGTATTGAGTCTGTTGGAGCGTTTTTTATCCGTGAAGATTGGGGGAAGTAGAGCAGACCACTACATAGGGACATGATCTGGCCTGGTCGACCGAATCATGATATATTTTAATTAATTCCTTTCTTATGCTGGTAGAAGTATAGAAAGTGATGTCGTGTTGCGTATATGGTGGATTGGGCATGGCATGAGATAGGCGGCGGAAAATCTGTCACACTGCGGTAGGGTGGATCTATTCTATGGCGAAGCATCTGACACCATTGTGCACCTCTATTCAGAACTACCGAGCAGGGGATGCTTACCGACTAGCAGTTAGGAAGCCTTATTCTCTTAGGGATACTCTTGAGATTGTTGCATTCGTGCTTTGCTCCCGTCTTTCATAGGCATTCGATCGCTCGAGAAAGGTACGGATCAATAGTAGTAGCCTCCTCTTAGGAGTAGAGGTGAGTATGAATATGAATATAATATAACTTTGAAGTTTGAGATCTCACTCTTCCTAGTGAAATCGGCTTGCTATCCATTGCACAACGCCCACAAATGCCTAAGCATAGCTTAGCTTACAGGGCCCGATGATCTAGCCTCTCTATTGATTGGTGCCAAAATCCGATTCTGATAGGCCAGGTATGGTAATAGTATCTTGTCCTCCCTAGGTAGAAAGGAAAAAGACGAAACAGCTTGCGAGTTTGAGGAGCTACCACCTAGGGCGGACCTGGCTCATGTCCCTTGAAAAGTATGGGTTCAAGTGACTACCCGTTCCCTATAAGGGAGCTTACTAAAGAGGGCTGCCGCTTAGCTGCATGGGTAGTAGCTACCCTACTAGGAATGCATATAGAAAAGAGATGAATGAGAACTTTGGGGGATCTTGCTAGTCTCTCCTGATGGCGCTCACACTCCTATTGGAAAGGGTCCCCTATTCTCTCTTTCCTATTGACTCGAGGAACTATGCTTGCTCCGAAGAAAAGACTTCAGTATTCGCTCATCGATCCACTCCCCTTACTTATTATTACTAAGAAGCTATGTTAGAAGCTCCGATGAGATCTGGTGACTTGGGCTGTGTGTCTAAGACAATGGATGACGAGGTCTTTATCAACTAAGAGCCAAGATTGCCGACAAACCCTCTTTGCTTTGTACAGAAGCGAGTTTTTAGACTATATGGGATCAAAGGTAGGCGCTTACGCCCTTGGCTTATGTGATTGAGGACGGCACCCTCTTACCGAAATCATTGATCTTGTTGAGCCAGGCAAGCCCTTAGCCCTTACTACGATACGATATGGGGCACGAGCATTGAATGATTCTAGCTCGAGGGTCGATGAACTCTCTTAAGCCGAATGCCCTTCGCTCGTTAGAAAGCAAGTAACCCTAAACAGCATCCGTTCGCCCCCACTCTTACTTTCCTTCCAAGCCTACCCACAACCCTCTTTACCAGAACCGAACATGGAGTCTTAGCTTCCCCTGCAATCAGTCAGCCAGCAGGGGTGGCGGTTATGGTACCCCTTTGGGGGGCTGACGGTACTCCTTTGGGTGGATGTAAGGGAGAAGCTCTTAAATATTCCAAATTAATGTACGGCTCTTCTCCGTCACAAAGACTCCCCGCTGTCTTGTTGTTCCTCGTACGCGTATCAGGGGGCGGCAAACTTGCCTTAAAACATCTGGAAATGGTCATACAAACGTTCTATCTTCTACCTAGGGGCCTTTCTCATTCAGTGGTAAACCTTACCAAGACTAGTTGCCTCAACGAATTGATATGCTTTTTCTTTTTGTGAGACCGGCGAATGCTGAATACGGAGAAAGACAATGAAATCATAACAAAGCAGGTAAACCAAGCAAGCTTACAGAATTCGGAGAATGAAAACTAAGAATAAGCTCTTTTGACCAATTAGCACCTTTGGTAGCCAGAAAGAGGATATCATAGAAAGCATTCACAGTACTTTCTACGGTCACGGATCAAAAGCACATTCATTCAGTAAGGGATTTATCCTCAAAGTAGTGTAGTGTAATCTAGCTCAATTCGCCTCATTGATTCTTTATACAAGCCTGAAATATCGACTCCTCCTTTCTTTCTGAGTCCAGCCACATTTCCATTTGGTTATGCTATACGCTAGTACTTGTTGCGGGGGCAGGCCATAGACCTACTAAGGCGCTAGCTATATATAATTTGCTCAAGTGTGAAAGCGGAAGGTCCTGCACATAAAAAATATTAAACTTCAGAGACCTTTTAAAGCCTTTGATTACGTGGTCAAGACCCAGTACTACGGGTATGCCCATACATAAATGGGTGTAGAATTAACTTGCAGAAATGCCCGGTCGCTAGAACTCTGAAGAAAGGCTTAAAGCAGAGCTTTCTCACTGACTCAGGAAAGGCTCAATCATCAGAAATGGTTCGAGGAGAGCTTCAATCGAAAAAAGCCTACTTATTCTACTCGAAAGCCCTATTAGGCAGTAGAGTAGTGGCAAGCACAACAGAAAGGAGCTTTCCTATTCCTAGATGTCAGGCTAAGACGGGACTCAAGTCCAAAGTGCCATTACGGATGACAAAGCGTTTAGCAAATTCAAAACAACCTGTTTTCGATATCAAGGACTTCTTCTTAGATATACGAACATCTAAACTAGCCATGAGCTGTTGATAACGCTCAGCAACCTTACGATCCGCGAGAGCTTAACTAAACTAATAGGGCACCTAAGATCGCATACGCTTTAAAGACCTGTCCTGGGTATACCTCGTCAGCCAGCATCCACACTAACATGTGATGTGTTAATGCGAATGATGGCCACGAGCTGTAATAACCAAAGCTGAGCTTTACCTGTGTGAAAAGTCACACTTGATCCCATCCGATTAGATGAAGCTCCCTTGTACGGAAGCTGGAACCTCACCCACCTTAGGGACCAGGTCATCCATGTGGCCGCAAAATCATAGCCGAAGATCGCACCCACCAGTAACTCAGTGAGACCGGCAGGCATCGAATCGGTTGCCGCCTTTCATCTAACTAAATAAGAAAACTAAGGAAGCCCGGTCTATATTTTTCATCATCTCAGTGTGAATTTCCCTCAAAATGATGTCTATAGGCTGCCCTTTTCGGATTAGTAAGGAAATTCACCAATCCAATCAATTTTATTAAGTCGACCTATACTTTCAATACTGACCCTGACCCATCCACTTAGCTCTAGCTTCGGCCGATCCTTCGTCATATGCTTATTAAAAAGAACTCTTGCTACGAAGCTACTTTTTGGAGAGAGTCCCCTTTTCGGGATAGGCAGGATATCTTGTTTTGGTAAAACTGGTTAAAAATAGGAAGACTCCTTCATAAGTGGTTCTTGCTTAATTATCATAGAATTCATCGCTACTAACTAGAAGAAGTTCCTGGTCCAGATTCAGTCGTTGAAGCACCCGTTTAATAAGAACCACTATAGGGAAGAGGAAGTGAGGACCCCCCTGAGATTTCATCTATTCCAGTAGAAACGGAGATTCAGGCGAGTAACGAAAGCTGTCGAGAGTCGGTATAACGGTGCTCCTAATGGGGCGGAGTATACGAAAGGAGGAACGAGCTAGCAAGTTCCATTCTCCATCCTGTTGATCTTCCCCTAAGCCTTCACTTCGCTAGCCAGAACGGAATGGACATATAAGCGATCGATTACGAGAGCTCGACCGGCAATGGCATCTCAGCAAAGACGGAACACAAAAAAAGGGGGCATTGTAACAAAGTCGAAATCAAAAGTCACACATGCTTCGCCCAACTATTGTCCTTACTTTAATAAGAAAATGCATCTAGAAATCAAAGTAAAGCGCTTCAGCGCAACGGCTTATCGGCTTTAGTAAACTTGACTATTATCCTTTCAGTTGATAGAGGGAGTGCAGTCGATCCTCTCTCTGCCGAACGCGGGCTCTCTGTCTTTTATTTGTGCCAGGTACTTCACCTTCGATCATCCTAGGCTGAGAAATTCACTTCAAAAGCTGCTCGTTGCAAGGAGGAATTGGCAGGGATTCCTTAGTTGCGGTTATTCTTTAATAAAAAATTTCTGTACCCGTATAAGGAGCCTAGTTACCGGTTGGTCTTCCATTGGTAACTTTCTCTTACTGCTTGATAGGAGTTCTTTTTTCTTTGTTACATGCTAGTATTAAGATAAGAAGGAAAAGAAGACGAAGTAAGCTTTGAAGCCGTAGCTTGCCACGTAAAAACTACTTATATTATGCAATTTCTATATGACCGAATCCACTATAAAGTTTCAGATTAGAACCTATGACCAGTCAGTCGTAGGGGATGGGGTGAGGCAGGACTCTCTGCTGCAAGGTCCTATCTTTCGGATGCATCATTTGCTCAAGCAGAAAATGCCCATAGTAAAGAAAGCCTTTTCGAGTGGGTGGCTCTTGATCCCGATGTGGCAGATCGAACAGAGTATAGGAGATGGCTTACAGCTAAGATAGCCGGGTTACAGGCGATGAGATGAGTCCTGATGGTCTCGATATTGGTTTGAATGGCAGGAATCGAAAGAATTGGTCACCCGGGAAAGTCTTCCCTTTTGGAAAGATAAAGCGGCGCATCAGAATGCTTGAAGGTTAGATCACTGGTCTAGGGGTTTTCGTTTATTAAAGCATTAATCCGATCCGGGAAACAAGGAACTGGAATCAAGACCTTCCTCGGAACTGTAACTCTTTTTAACCTGACCCATCTTCCTCACTGGTCCCATCGAGGGTTGGATCAATGGAGTGGTAATAGGCCTTCATCTCCGCCCGAATCAATGAGTTCCTTTCGACTACCGCTTGCCTTGCCCCTTTTTTAGAGGTGGATGCGACGACCCTTTCCTTTAGCAAGGAATGAAAAACTGGCAGGTCATAGGTTCACTACCGAGCCAAATCAAATGGCAGATTTCCGTTTTGAGTGCCAATGCTCTGATCCCAAAGAAAGAATGCAATAAAGGAGGAATGGATAAATAAGACATACCTTCTCGAGTACCTCTCTGGTACCCAACCCATTTAAAGAAAGGATTCCGAAAAGACGGGTAACTTAGTCCCGCATAACAACGAAAGTAAATCTGTCGTGTTTGGGGGGGTCCTATAGCCGGCTTTATAGAGAAATCAATGGTAGCGTAAGGGCTAGGCAAGCAAGTAAAGGATTCGGCATCTGCTGAAGGGATTTTTAGAACCTTGCACTGATTTCCTGGCTGCTCATCCGCGGACTCGCCACTCTCGGCCCTGACGAGGAAGTCATGATGACGGAATACAAGCATCCCTTGGAGATGTACTTTGATGGTGCATCACGCGGGCAGGAGTAGTGTTAGTTTCACCCGAAGGCTGCATCTTCTCTCCCTCGTGTTCAGGCATGAGAGTAAAGGGAGAATGCCGCTGCAGAAGAGTTTACTGTAAAAAGGGTCTTACAGAGACCGGGAGAGTTAGTACTTCCAAGGGCTCTTACCTTCGAAAAAGGTCCGTTAGGTTCTTTGTAGCTAGTAGGGACGAACAAGTCTTCCAGAGATTACGACATAAATGAATTCGGTATCTTAATCGGTGTAGAACCAGTTAACAGCAAACCACTGACCAATGTAACCACCAGGAAACCTAGCTTGCTTCCCGGGCTGGGATATCCTTATTCTATGTATTATGTATGATGATGGTTGGGACGGACTAATAAAGACTATTCAGTAATCAGTAATAAAGACCCTTAAGTTCATATTAAAGTGGAAGGATGAAATGAAGCACTTGCTTTCCGAAACCCCATATTAGATTAGGGGGGCGAAGCAACTTTCTAACTTCTCTGAACGATGCTAATTCAATGGTTGAGCCGGTAGCTTTCGTGAGAATGAAAGTAAGGATATCTATGATTCTAGTTAGCACTTGAGTATTCTGATCGAAGAAGTTTCATTCGATCGGAATACGGATGAGATCAGAAAGGCAAGATAGCTCGGTAGAAGGGATTCTAGATGCCTTTGTACTCTAGAATCCCTTCTAATCCCATTATTTACTGATAGAAAAAGAAGAGGAGAAGACGGAAGATCAATGGTTGCTGCTCTTCAAGTTAGAGAAGGACTTACACCATCCGGGGACCGGCTTCGCGAGACCATTTCGGTCTGGAGAACTCGGTCTCTCGGGCTAGGCTCTATTGGGCGGAGGATCACCTTTCTTTACTAGAAGAGCAGGAAACAAGACACTTACATACGTAATTAGAGAGGTGAACCAGGTTCTGAGCCAGAAACCCACTCTTAGTTTTCGTATGATTAGATTGGGCCATAGCTAGGTGAACCAAATTGATCGAAAACATAGTCCGACTTGCATGTGTTAAGCATATAGCCAATAGGTTCTTAGCGCTTAGCTACTGCGTATAAGCTTAAACCTGCTCTTACAAGAAAGTAAGTAATCTCAAGGCCCGGGCATTCATCCAATGCTTACTTTTAGGCATAGCATTAGCCTATTTCCGCGAGTCAGAAAGCCTGATCCGCGCGCTGATCCTTCTATAGTAGGAAGACAAGATCGCAAGGGAATCACTAGTTCCATGCCTTCTACTTAGCTTAGGCAACCCGAATCCGCGTATACCTACTCTAGCAAGAGCAAACTACCAACAGATCTTTCCACTTCTGTAACAGAGGCTAAAAGGTACGAACGAAGAAAGCTTGTTTGGGCTTCGCACCTACTTGTTGTGTCTCTCGTCATAAGACAGCCGGCCGATACGAGGGATTGACTTAGGCGCAATAGCCTGTTTGAATAGAATCGTAAACTAAACCGCTACACCTGATCTGTTTACTTACTTACTCTTACTTAGCTAACGCTACCTTTGTCAAACAGGAAACTTCCGATCTACTTCTTTCCGTCCTTCGTCTTTATATAAATGATTCTGCCCTTATTGATCTAATTGCTCGCTTTCTTCAGGCAGATATCCAGGATAAAGAAGGAAAGAGCTATGCAGCTATCGAGAAGGGCATCCCCCAAGGAAGCTCCCTGTCCCCTGTTCTCATGAATATCTTTGCCCATCAATTTGATCTTTCCATCACGACCTCTTCTCCTTATTTTAGATACGTCCGGTATGCAGACGACTTTCTTATCGCTATTCAACCAGGCTCTCCTGAGACTATCTATAGTCTCCTTTGCTGGATCGAAAAGTTTTTGTAATCGAAAGCTTGAATTTCGATTACAAAAACAATCTTGACTCGAAGGAGCGAGCCTTCTTTGGGCATCCTCCTATCTTATCTATTGACGAGAACGGAATCCCTCATTTAAAAGCTCCTCTCCGCCGCATCACACGAAAGATAGAAAACTCCTGGAAAGAAAGAGGTGGGCACTCATTCTTGTCAAGAACCAGACATCGCTAAGCTCACAAAGTGTTACAATAATAAGATAAAAACCTACCTTTCTTTATATGCATGTTGCGAGAATGCTCCTGCGATCCAAGCTTTTCTTAAGAGGAGTCTCCTGACGGAAGATCAATGGTTGCTGCTTATCCTCTGCTCTTGCCCTGGCCTAGGAGCAAAAAAACCTAAACACAGAAGAAGCGCCTTCAAGCTTAGCCCGCTCACTCCTACCCATTCAGTCCTAGCTGTCTGTCCTTGCTTGGCTTGCCTGCCTGGGAATTCCAGTTGATTAGAGTTCCCACTGGCTGGACGGTGAAATCTTTAGTTGGTTTCCGACAGCAACCCTTCTTTATCTATAGTCCCGTTCTTCGGTTGATTTACTTGATTGGCTAGTCTCACACAAGTCGATCAATAAATCTGTTGAAGATGTCACCATCAGTCGATCCGATCCACTAGTAATCGTAATAGAAGCAAATGAACTGAGATCTAACTCCTTTACTCTCAAGCTTGTGTTGTTCAATCAAGCTAAATGAACAGATTGGAAAAAGGAAGCCACATCACTGAGCGGGACTGAACCCAATCAATCTGTCAACCTAGGGCGGACTGAATCACAGACAGGGATCACCGGGCCGGGCACTTCTGGAAGCTGAGAACGTCCATTCCCTGGCTATCTTTTTTATCTGTTTACGCGCATTCTATGATTCTGGTAACCAATCTCATAGGGGAGAAGTCATCTGTCACACGCGGGTGTTAGGGCGAACTCCGGACCTCAAACAACGACTTTCGATCATTTTGATCGTTTTGGAAGAGCTCCCCTGTTCGAACATCCATTTCAGCCAAAAACAGGACTTTTGAAAAAGGATTTGAGTTCGGATCCGACTTCATTTAAGACTTTTTTTTTCTCTTTCAGGTTTCGTCGAGTTTATCAAGTGCGCAGTCATGAGTCTAAAAAGAATAGGGCTTTCCAGTCTAGAATTGAGATCGAGATGGATGCGTCTTCTTTCTCTTGAGCCAAAGCCAAAGAGAGTCAGTCCCTCTGAGGCTGGAACGAAGAAGAACTTCTGCCAGTCGAGCCAGATAAAGTAGACGATTTTCCACCTAGAATGAATGATAACAAATAAGATCTCTCAAGTGATAGCTATAGAAGGTAAAGACAGGTAAGAATGTATAGGGTTGCTGTTCTTGTTTCTGGATGTAGCTCCTTGCCTTTAGTGCTTCTAGACGAAGAGCTGAGTAGAGATAGGAATGATATTTCTCTTTTTTGATTAAATGGACCGCAGGCAGCTAAGCTGCTACAACCCTGAGAAAACTAGTACCAACCATGTCCGCAAACACGATGGGGCAAAGCTCTTGAGGTGGGTTAACCCAGTAAATGCATCTCTCAGATTGAGCCGAACCAAGACCCGCAAGGAAGTCCGCACTAGTATTGCCTTCCCGAAAGGTGTGACTTATCTGGCAGTCCCAAAACCTCCCAATGAGCACTTTGCAATCCTGAATTAGCCCTCCCAAGGGATGACTCTTCACATCACCCATCTTAACAAGACTAATAGCTGCCTCTGAATCAGATTCAATCACAACTTTTCTAAAGCCCTTCTCCCAGGCCAGATTCAACCCTTCCCTTATGCCAAAAAGTTCTGCAGATAGACTATTTGCTGAGCCCACATTGAGGGAAAACCCCCCAATCCAGTCCCCCTCCTCATCACGCAACAGACCCCCAGCTCCTGCCCGTCCCGGAGGATTAGACGCGCTGCCATCCGTGTTAACTTTGACCCACCCGCGAGGAGGCTTGACCCAACTCACACTGATCTCCTTGCACTTCTTGGGTCACTCTTTATCCTTAAAGGCTTGAGTGGTTAGAGAACTTCAAAATTTCCCTTTCTAAGACGTTAAGAGGCCATGGGTCAGAAGATAGCCCTGTTCCTGTTAGCCCAAAGGGTTGAAACCGTGACAAGGAACCAAGTGCCCCACTTGATATTCTGGCCAACCCAATCCTCATTGGACTCCGCATTCTCTTTCAACCAGTCAAATAAGTTCTGTTCAAAGAGTGCTTTTGGAGAGGGCTTTAGCAAAGGAGGAATCCGATCGACTTTTAGTTCTTCTTCCCCATGGCGGAATTCAAAGCGAGAGTACTATAGGCATCCCTCTGTACGAGAAGGAAAGGTTTGGAAGCCTAGTTTCAATTTCTTTGATCTGGGAGGTATGCGTCCTTCGTTCATCCTTTCAATCTATCGGGTGGACGCTCGATCGGAACTCTAGTCGTTAAAGTCAAGTCGTTAAGCTATAGTCTCTTCTCCCCTCTCCTTAGATATCACGAAGGCACTAAATAGCATTGAAGCGAATCGGCGGCCATTGATTCATTAGATAGAGGGACCATTGGACTACTGACTGCATGAATGGATGAATCCCTCCGGTCGACTTGCCAAGGAAGTCAAAACCACAAGACAAGCACCCCTTACTCCTTTTTTTGGAGTTTTCACCCTTTGGTAACCAAAGCCTATCCTTCCCTTTGCTTCCGGCTTTGTAAATAGTCAAAAAGAAAGAGTCTAGAAATCGAATCGATCGCCATCTCCCCTCTGTGAGGCAGTTTCGCCCCAAGCATCCCAGCTTGTCTGGTTAACTTAGCAGGTTCCCCTCTTCAATGAAGAAATTCCAGATTGGTGGCTTTCCCCGAAAGGAATTCTTTGGTCACATCGGTCGACTCGTGTTATCTTAAGAAATGCAACTTCAATGCTCGAAATAGTTTTAAAAGATTGTAGTAACATTCAGCCTTCACTGATCGATCGCTACTGTCGCATGATCGAACTCAATTCTCGCATGATCTACTGTTCTGAGGATGCCTCTTTTTTTGATTGCGCAAAAGGTTTTGTAGCATGGTTTGTAGCATAAGGGCTTGTTGTTGGAGTTGCAGCAGAAGTGGATTCGAAATGTCTTAATAAATAAAACTGAACTTCGTTCGCTCCATCTCTCTGATGAATGAAGTCAAAAACCACTTTCTTCTTTGAGATCAAATTCAAAGATTGGAATTAAGATCTCAACTTCTTTTGTCTTTCTCATCAGCAAGCTTCTTCACTCACATCTCACAGATCAGATGGAAGAACCGCTTAATGAAATCCACTTTCAACGGATTGAACATGATGAGCGGACTTGAAGCGCATTCTCTTCTTTCAAAGATTCAGTGAGTGATCTACTCCCTCCATTCTCTTTAACCAATAGCACCTTTCTAGCGGACTATGTTCCGTGGGAACTTCGACCTCACCGCACTCCTTCATGCCAGTCATTGTGTTTGCTCAATCAACAAGCTAACTGAAATGATTGGAAGATTCATGAGAATGAACTGCTTTTCACACGAATTCCACGGGGTGCGAATACTGGTCAAGATCGAGATTGAGAGCCCGATATGGATCGAGATACGGAGCATGAGCAAGAGAGAAAAGCCCAAGGATAGGCTTCGCGAAAGGGAGGAAAGAACCGCCTACAACTATTAAGCCATACCTTTTTCAAATGCAGCCCCTGCCCCAACTAATAAGTGTGCTTTTGGGGCTTGACTACTTCACTTCTGCTTCTGGTATTTCATTCCGTGCAGTCAGGCGCCCTGCTAAAAAGTAAGGGCCGGGGCCCCAGCTAGCAGTTCTCCCTTTGGACAAACTGCTAGCTGGCTGGTGGTCTTGCCGGTCTTGCTGCCGGGAATGGCTGATTGTCTATCCAGTCGTTCACTTCCATTTCCATTGCTTCTCTTTTTCTTCTTTCCTTGTTTTCGAGGAGTTCCCATTCACCGTCATACCTTGTAGGTTCAGGGTTTCCGTTCTGGTGGAAGATCTTCCCATGAAGGATCGAACGCTTCCCATACAGGTGCTGACGCTGGTGACCAAAATATTTTCCTTCTTTCTTCTGCCCAATCTGAGTCATATTTTGCTATCTCCTGAAGAGAAAAGTTCTGTGCAGGGGGTGATATTTCCCAAATGAGACCTGGTGCCATGTCTGTTGGTGTTTTCATCAAGTTGCTGATCTTTCGTTCCATTTCTTCCCTTTCTTCGCCGTCGTACTCCCATTCGGAGTCATTCATAGGCTTGTAGCTTTCAGAAGGGTCGGGTGTTACCCATGGTTCTGCTTCGGAGGGATCTGATTCATACCCTTCACTCTGTTTTCCGTGGCCTTGCCCTTCTTGCGGCATTTCTGGAGGATCGTCCCATGAAGGAGCTGGTGCTGTCCAATTGGGAGGTGGTCCCGGAGGCTTTGAATATTGGACATAGAAATCTTATTTCCCTTACGGTTCTCCGAGAAGGCCGACTTCTGGGTCTCCTGCTTCGTGTATGCGCGTAGGGTAAATCTTGCATGCTTGGTTCCTGGGTGGGAGGTAATGTCGAGCTCTGCTCCTAACTGAAGGAGTAGCTAGCCGCTGTTGCTATGCCGTGTTTTACGATTGTTGCTGGGTTGGGTTTAGAATGAATAGCCAAATCCAGGGAATGAATCAAAGTCTTTTCCGAAGAAGGAGGGCTCTAAGTAGCGCCTCGATCTGAGGTTGAGTTTGAAGTTCTGATTGATAAAACATACGAGGCATAGGATGGATAGGCCTCAACCGAAGACCAAATGCAAAAGCCCAATTCTCGTACGTCAAGGTAGGGGTTCAGATCTCATCATGTTCCAAGCCCGTGAATGCGAGTTCTTCCCGTGAAAGAATCACGAGTCGAAGGGCTGTGCTAGGCCTTCCGGATTAGGTGATGCTAGCTAAAAGGTTTTGAATTAGTCCCCGGTAAAGAAAGGAAGCGAAGCGTAGGCTCGGCTCGAACTTTCAAATAGTCTAAGCTGGGGAAGCAGGAGTGAACCTTAAGGCGGATTTCCGTGAGGCGAGTTCATCACTTGATAGAAGAACGAATCGATGATAGGGTGTTAACGACCTTGCTTAGCAGCTTAGCGCGGTAAGGGATCTTTAAGGGGTAGTGGGGCTTAGCGCGGTAAGGCATCTGAGATTGACTCTGATGTTTACTCTTAAAGCCCTTCCTTCTTTTTTTTTGTCTGTAACCCCTAACCTTTTTCTTGTTTTAAGACGAGGCAATCAATCGTAGTGAGGAGCGCTGATCTCGTGCTCATGGTGCTTAGGGCTCATCTCGTGCTGAGGTGCTCGTGCTTTCCGCTTTCGCTTCTAGCGTCTCTCGCTCCTGCTTTCTCTGTTTCAGAACAAGCTAGGTAAGCGTGGATATGTCCCGAAGGCTCTATCCGGTTACGGCCCAGTGCTGGTAGGTCTCACTGAACACCAATCTAATCGTAAATCGTAAAATGAAAGATTTCGCTGATTGACATTGAGGTTTCTGCGTAGGCTCGTTCCTGAAGAGTGAGGCGAGTCGAGGCATCTTTTCTTTCTGGAAAGACGAGGAGAACTACTTTAATGGTTAAGGGTCCTGCCCTATCAAGCAAGTTAAAGTCAAGCTGCTCAATGCGCGTTACAAGCAAAAAATACGGGATTGTAGAACTTGAGTTTCAGCATGAGGAGCTCGTCAAGAAGGAGGGATTAAATAAAGGGAATTTCTCCTGTGAGGCGAGTCCTTCACTATTGATATGGATAGCACCCTTATACAGGGACTTCCTCCTGCCTAAAGACTGAGGCTCGTTCCTGAACTTGCCTGAACTTGAAAAAGGAAGAGTGAGGCTCATCTCACTCCGCTCACCCTGTTGCAGTTTGTTTTATTAGGGTTAAGGAAGGGGTTCTTTCTAAAGGAAGGGGCGATAGAGAAGTAGTCCTCTTAGTTGAAGAGTAGTAAGCAGCGCAGCTAGTTGGGACTTCTTCTTTTTATTAAAAAAAAGGGTGGAAATTAAATACCTCTGTTGAATATTGAATGAGATAGATCTTTTATTGTTGAAAGAAGAGGTTAACGACCTAGCCTTATCGAGAAGTTCGTTGGGAAGGAAGGAGTACCGCCATTCCCTCCTAGACCACTCGTTCGTACTCAAAAACGGCATTCAATAGAGACAAGGTGGGGCAGGTTTGATTACGATCAAACAAAACAAGATTTTGTGCCCGGCAAGCGTTATGCTTAGATATAAATTCCCTTGTCTCCGCGCTTTTCTAGTAAGGAGGGAGGTCGGTATTGGAAATCTCTTTAATTCCTCTATTCATTCCGTAAGGCGAAAAGGAAATCCGATTTCGGTTAGATGCTAACTTACTCATAGTAAGGAATACGATACATCGGTGTACAAGATAGAGTTGGATCTGTGAGGTTGGTTATAGTAAGGCCTGGTTGCCTCTATCACGGGTAACGGCTGGGACTTTGCGAAGTCATCTCTTTCACAGCATTGTGAAGTCCATCTAGAGAGAGAGGTGCCTCACAAGAGATCCTATCGCCGTCAGAGAGCTGGTTAGGGCTCAGTGCATTTACGAATTTCATTAGCAGCTTTAGCCTTCGCGCGGTCCTCTTTCCCGACCTCTTTCTCCAATCGAAATCAGACTTGCGTACTCTGAGACCTGCTTGCCCTTCTTCCCTCTCGGCAAACAACTCCGGAATGAATGCCTTTGATGCGACTAGCCGGGCGGGTGGAAGTCGAGCAAGTAAGTAGGTATCTGCCTCAGAGCTGGTGCCATTAACACCCTCTTCTTTTCTATCAGTAAATAATGGGATATGCTTTTGAAGACTCCAGTTTAGAAGAGTAAGTGAAGGGAGTAAGCCCTATGAGCTATAGCCAGTAACTCGTCGTTGGAAGCAGTTGAAGTTCGAAGTTTTAGGGCAAGCACCTCTGGTTATATCCATTAACGAGTCGGTAGCTTCGGCAAGAGCGAATGCTAGTAAGGAGGTAGCTGCCCCAGGGCTAAGCAAGTAAGAAGTTTGTAGCTAAAGCGCATTCCGGTCATTAAGGAGCCTGTCTGTTCAATCAGTTGGTATCTGCTGAAGTGCTTTCTCAAGTAAGTAATCCAACTTCTTCTTCCTTGTCTATCTTCTTTTCAATCCCTCTTTAAAGAGGATCCAGTAAGTGGTTTCCGTTGAAAGGCTCATTTCACGGCTAAGTTGCTTCCGTTCTCCTCTCCTGTGCTTGCAGCTGTTGACGGTCTTTATCAAGTACGCTATGATCCCAAGGTATCTATGAGTTGGTAGCTAGAGTTCCGAGCTCTCCGGCTATGAGCTCTCGCAGCTATGATTTAGTAGCTAAGCCCCATCATTGAGTTGAGGACCCCTCGGACCGCCCCCTGGTGTCCGTAACCCTCTGGATTTAGTTTCTATGGGTTGGCTTCTCTTATTGCTTAAATTGTTAGTTTAGCCCCTTTCCTGAAGGCTTCCTGTCTCCTTGTATGCCTAAATTCGGTCTCTATGCTCCTCTAGTCGTTAGAGCTATGCCCTGTAAGCTCAGGCATCTGGTAGTTGTTATCTGCTAAACGCCAAGGTTTAGGGGCTCAGGGAAGTAGTCCCTAGTTGTTATCCCCGGCTGAGTCTGTTGAAGTTCAAAGGTTTATGGCAAGCAACGAGTAACGCGTTGAGAGCAAGTAAGGAGTTGTTGGCTGCGGCTTTGGCGAAGTCCGGTCAATCCGTTGAATTGGTATCTGCTGAAGGTCTAGCTCCAGTCTACTAATGGAATCCCTCCTTCCTTTACCTTCTTTTCTCTTCCCTAATCGTCCCTAAGGAAGCCAAGTGTCTTCTAGCGATGAGCTATCGGCTGTTGTCTCTAGTAGCTAGTTGTTGTCCGCTAACCTCCCCTAGGGCTCAAGCCAGGGTTATGAAACCTATTGTCTTTCTCTGCCTTAGCAGTTCTTCTAGGTCAAATCCTTGTTTTATCCCCGCTCACTGATAGTGGTCTTAACGACAGCTTCTTTCTTTCTGCTTTCTAAGCCTCTTCTTTCTCCCTCCCTTCAAGAGCTAGTAGCTATGCCTTTAACTACTCTTCTTTCCCAGTGAGTGTAATAATTCCTGTAAGCTTCTTGTTTTCCGTTGTCTCCTTTGACTTGTTGGTCTTTAAGTATTAGACTTTTGTAGCTTATTCGTCTGAATCATAGGGGACATTGCATTTCTCTTCCCTCGGTGTTCGCCTCTTATTAGGTCTGAGTACTACCAGACGAATGAGCGATCGCGTATTCGTCTTATGGTGGCATCTCTGTTTTCTTCTTTTCCGTTTCTTGTTTCCCTGTCTTCTTTGTAAGTCCCTTTTTAGGAGCATCTCTTTAAGGGCGTTTCTCAAAGTATGATTGTTGCTCGTCCCCGGACTGTGGTTTCAAGTGGCTCTCCCCTTGGATGAAGCTAAACGGCAAGTCCGGGCAAGCTAGTAACGAGTTTTTCTCTTCGGCGGAAGCTGCCCCTAAAGCAAGTAACTCATAAGCAACCACTCCCTTCCCCACCTATGAGTAAGCTAAAGGTCTTCTTAGCAGAGGAAGTGAAGGTGGCTAGCCTCTAAGGAAGCTAGAGCTAAGAGCTCTGTTAGTTAGTGTATGGTATCTCGTATCTATGAGTTAGTCGCTATCCGTCCGGCCGAATGCAAGAGTCAACTCCCGGGAAGCCAAGTGTCTTAGAAGAGTCCGTAAAGGTATCCTAATACCTAGTAGCTAGGGCAAGTAGTCCCCATTTGTTATCTGCGGCTGAAGCCGCTTCAGTTCGAGTTTCTCTAGCAAGTTCCAAGTCCCTAGTTTGTAGCTTCAGCTAAAGCGAAGTCTGGTCAGTAAGGAGCGAGTCCGGGCATTAAGGAGTTGGTAGCAAGTAAGGAGTTGTTTGTAGCTGCAGCTAAAGGGAAGTCCGTTCAAAGGTGTCAAGATCGATACCTGAGAACTTGTTCCGATCAAATGCGTATCTCACACGTTCAGGCCATAAAATCCCAGTAGACCGCTGCTCTCCTCTTGAGTTCATTCACTCAAGGAGGAACGAATAGGAGACGCGAAAGATATATTCACTACACAAAACCATCCCCCCGGCCCGGCGGATCTCCAGCAGGCTTTCTCAAGGGCAATATCAATATCCATTCCCCGGCGAAGACGCAGGCAGCCCCATCTTTCTTTCCACCCCCCAGCCCAAAGGAAAGTGTGCCTCTTGCTGTGGTATCAACGATTACCTAAAGAAGGTCTTAGAAGAGGTCCAGGTGATGGGCTAGGAAGTTCATTCCTGTCTCTCCGGCTCGGCATCGACCGGATCTTTCTATCAGGATTTCTATCTATCCACCAGGGCTTCTGCAGCCAAGCCGGCAAGGCATTCTATTCCCACTTCACATTCCTCCCAGTCTAGGGGCTAGGAGCGGATTAAGGCTGTCAGTCGTACCAGGATGTTCATTCCTTCATTCATATCTAAATACGTGTTAAGAGAGCGTAATCAAAAGATTGAGAAGAGGAATTAGATCGCCCCGGGGAAAGACATTAATATGCAGGATTGAAAACCTCGCTCTTGAAGTGAGTCCTCTTCTACTATCCCGGTAGTTCGCTAGCAATCTGAGTAAATAAAATAAGGGTCCCCTCGAAACGAAAGTAGGTAGAAGGAACCCCGCTAACTCTGAGAAGGTATGCTGCCCCGGTAAACCCGAGTTAGTCCGGTAAGCCCGATCGGGATGATAAAGGTGGACTTGTCCTGCCATTAATTAAATTAAGAAGAAAACCCGAGGTAACTATCACTAGAATTCCGAACCACCTATCCTAGTAAATAACATCTTTTTTGTTTTATCGAATCGCTTGCTAACTGCTAACAGAGTAGGAACAGATTAGGTTGGTATTGTTCCTAAATAGAGGGCTGGTCCCCTTAAAGTAGGGGCCTCTTTCCTCTGAGCTGGAATAGGGGTAAAAGAAATAAGTTGGCTCCTCGCCAGGCATAAATAGAGGCATTCCTCGGGTGATTTCCAGCTTCTTCCTGTGGATTCCCTACCCCTATAAAGTAAGGGGAAAGGGTACGGGACTAAAGCCAAGGCCTTTTTTCCTTCTATCGTGCCTATCTATGCGGCTCCCGACTCTAGTTCTTTCATTTGAAGGTTCTTCTCGATCTGGCTAGACGCCCTTCCCTATGGAGGTTCTGTGTAGGATTTCAATCTGAGATTCAGACTGTGAAAACAAATCAGACTCTAGGTATAGCGTTGCGTCTGCATCGTATGATTAGTCGGATTAGTACGATCTAGCCTCTTGGAATGGGGCGCAGGAAAAGAAAACCTACTTTTGGAGCAGGAAACAGAAGCACGCTGCGGGTAAGTAAGAGAACCTCTTTGACTACCTCTTATAAATAGATCTGGGGTTGGCGAACCCTTTGCTCAACGTCGAAGTAAAAAGAAGGTGCATACGTGTCTAGTCTAGCCTAACAAAATTGACTATGCTGAGAGTAAGGAGTATATATCTCCCATTTTTTAGTAAGGCTAAGCCCCAATAAGGATAATTTGGTGTCTTTCTGGTCAGTATAGGGCTAGTCCCCGAAAATGCTTCCTCGTGGTTTCGTTGGGGTTTTCTTTTTCTTTTTCACTTTCTTTCCGCCCGATTGAAACTTACCTTTGACTGCTTCTATTCCCCTATTTAACTGCTTTCCCTGTATTCGTATCCTTGCCAGCTAACGGGAACTACCAAACCCAGCTCTCCCGATCTCTCTCCCAATGGAAGGAGGTGACCCAATAGAACATCTTTCGAAGGTAAGCTACAAAGCATCCATCAAAAGGACTCGGGGGGTGGGGAATAGGAGGGTAAGAAACAGCTGACTAGAGCCATTAGGCATCATCTCAATCTCCGGATCCAAAGGAATCGCAGCTCTCCTCCACCTCCTTCTCAATCTTTTGATTCCGATGCTTCCAGCAAGAGGTCAGGGAGAGGAAATGAAGCTCTATCTTCCTTGCTTGCTTTCATTAGCTTACTTTCTCATAACAACTAGAGTGAAGTGCTTAGTAGAGAAGCTAAGCTTCCTTGCCTTGCTTAGAGCTTTCATTGTTAGCTTTTCTTATATCTTGCCTACCGGAGCAGAACCACTAGCATTATTAAAGAGCGAGAAGTGCCTTGCATGCTATGCTTCCTTTCTTGCCTGCCTCTCTGGCTTATAGATGGAATTAAGGAGAGCTTGTCTCTCTTGCTTGGAATGAGCTAGCCTTACTTATGCTTAGGCATTCCTGACTTACCTGACAACTCGCTTGAAAGAGCATACTTAAGAATCACAACTCCATTGCTTAGGCATTATTGTGTTTATTATATTGCTTACTTAAGAATCCGTACTAGCATGAATTAGCTTCCTTTAGCCTTTAGAATCAAATCACTACTAGCTATCAGTGCTTGCTTAGAGCTTAGCTTACGAGTCTCCCTAACTCTGATTCTCTGTATAATAGATATATCATCAGGTTATCCTTATGGATTGCTGTTCTTCCAGGTATGCTAGTCTTCCTCGCAGAACGAGCCCCCGTAGGCTTTCTTTCTCGCTTCAAGTTATAGCTTGCTTGATTGCATACAGGAATTGAACTATAAGGCTATAAGTGCTTGCTGTCTTATCGCTTCGCTCGCTTTTGTTCTCAATAATTCATATATAGATATAGAAGTTGTTGTTCTCTTTCATAGCTCAAGCTTGTTGGCTGGACCCGGTCTGTTGACCCTGGCTTGGCTTGAAGGTCTGCTTTTTCTCTTGCTCATAGGAAGGGGTTTAGGCCTTGAAAGAGACCTTGTTGATGAAGCTAAGGTGATTTGATGTCAGATGCCGCCAACCCCCGTTTTGCCTATATAACCCCAGCCTTAAATTCGATCTTGAGAAAGAAGCCCTTGGTTCGAAGTTGAGGATTCAGAGCAGATCAACTCCAGGTTCCGCAGCTTCTATAAAGTAAGATCTTCACGATCCGGTTGACTCATTCATAAGAGATAGGAACGCACAAGCACAGGCGAGAGGGAAGATTACCTTCTGACAAGGGATTGGCTAAGATTTGAGATTTTCTTTTGTCTCTCCCATTTCTGTGACCAAAATCGCTTTGACTTATTCGACTAGACGGGGAAGGTCTGTCCCTTCTCCACTGGAAGAAAGTAGATGATCACGTAGGGCGAATGAATCAAAGAAAGGGAAACTTCTCCATCCCAGAAAGCGGAGTGACTTCTTGAATCTTTGAATAGAGAGCCCCATTAACCAGACAAGCTGGAGGAGACAAGCTACCTCACAGAAAGGATGACGAAGGGCCAGTTGACGCAGCAAGCTAGAGCTATGAAACCGCCCCTTTCTCATTTAACTCGTCGGATTATGAATGAGATATTCAGACGTCAGCTTGAAGGCTACGATTCCGTTCTTCTGTCTAGGTTCCTTGTTGCAAGGCCGGGTTTAGGCGTTTTAGGGCCTTTGAAACTGCCTATAATGGGGGGACCTAATGAGATGCCTTAAAGTCGAGGGTTGGATAAGCAAACCCGGCCAAAGAATCACTATTTCGATTGAAGCTCTGCCGCGGTGACCCAATTATCAAATTCTCATATACAGATAAGCGAGAATGCCCTTTCTGACAGGGCTGCGTCCTCACGAATGCCAAACTTCGTAGCTCAGCTCATCTGGGATGACCAAGCTCCAGGGAGGTTTTTGGTTCTGGGGTTGGAGATGAAGTCAAATCCGAGTTGGATCGGCTTGGATAGGGATTTCGAACTCTAAGAAAGGCAAGGCAAAATGCCAATTCTTCCGAGAATCCTTTATCAAAAGCCTTGTTTTGGGCATAACAAGCCCTGCCAACCGTTGACTGGCATCTCACTCTATCGAGGAACCCGGTTTGGCTTCAATTGAGCGATTTCAGCAATCCAAGCGGCGGGTGGAATGAGTCCCTCCTTTCCAAACTTGCTCGCTTTGCTGGTTTTAGGCTCTGAAATCGATGTTGTTGGCTGCCAATGGTGGGGAAAGCAACGAGGAATTCCAAAGTGGAAAGGAAAAGGGCAGTTCCAAACGAAGGACCCAGTCTCCAGGGGCAAGCTTCCCGGTGTCCAAGTGTCAAGTCCCGAGGGCTTGTGTCCGCCCAAAGGTGCCTTTTTTCTTGTTTGCCTTTCCTTGCAATGAACCGAAAGGTGAGAGGCAGGGCTCGGTCTCAAGGTTCAAAGTCACTAGTCAGTCCAACTGCACGAGTGAAAGGCGAAAGCCAAGATTACGTGCAACCAGGTGTAACGTGTCAAAGGTCACCGAGTCGTCGGAAAGGGGAATAGGTTGTTTTGCGCATCCAACAACTGAAAGAGTTTGCGGAGAAGGGTTGAGTTGCGTAATAGCAGATTCGTAGGTAAATAAATCGTTGGATTTGAAATCGAACTCTCCCCCTTGGGCGGATAGGAATTTAGACTTTCAATGGTCCGCTCTTCTCTCCTCGTGATCGAAGCTGACCCCAGAAGTTGGGTATTCCTTCTTAAGAGGACACTAAACCTCCCGATCTTGCTAGCCGGGCTCAGTCTTTCAAGATTCAATCTTTCCCCTTCCCTCGATCCTGGTCCCAGGGAATCGCTCTTATAGTAGGAGGTTGACTATGCCCCCAACTTCTCTTTATTAAGAGACTCGGTTGTGTACTATAATTATAATAAATAGATTGTACCCCAAGCGCGGATCCCAAAGAAAGCAGTTGGCTCTTCCTGGCGTAAATGCGTGAGCAGCGTTAGTTGTTTTGTTCGTATCTTGTGCGCGATAGTAAAGCGTTAGACGTCAAGAATCAATTTAGTGGACGGTTTTGCGCAAGCAAGGATCGTCGTTTGGCGTTTTAGTTGACGGTTAGAAATAAGATCTAGCAATCTGGTAGTTCCTGTAAGCCAAGCAGCTATCGAAGAGCGTAGGAGAGAGATCAAAGAGTAGTCATCTTGTAACAGATATCCTTAGCAGGGGATTCCTTCCTCTCTACGACCACCCTGATCTACGCTCATCCCTTCTTTCCTTCTTCCTAGGAGCTAAAGGTCTTATTCCCTTAAGCAGTCTGTAGGCGCTAGGTACTGTCTTCAAGTGCCTCTTACAACCCGGACGCTTCTCCTAGTGATGTTAATATCATTCTCTCGTCCTGTAGTTCTTATTAGACTCCAAGATCTCAATGCAATTTGAGGAGAATAAGTTTGCTCCTGCAGGTTTATATCCCTCTAGAATGCCGCCCTTCTATCTATCCCTCTCTTGCTAGTAGCTCTCTTCTTTCCTAGTAGCTAGCTGGTTGGGGAAGCTAGGAAAGAAAAGAATAGATTAGATTGGATCTTTCTTCTTTCCTTTGGGAGTAATATGTAGCTAAAGTGTCCTTCCTGTACTTGGAGTGTACTAAGGACTCACCTCTTCTTGTTTGTGATTGCCTTTAGTACAGTGATATGAGTGAGGCAGCCTTGCGTCTAAGAGTTTCCTGTAGTTTCTCCTTCCTTTTCCTTGAAGGTTAGAGCAAGGCAGGAGAAGAGATAGATCTTACCTGTAGGATGGTAGCTTCACTTCTAGGATGGTATCTTCCCTTCCTTACCTAACTATAAGTTCTCTAAGGTGAGTGCATCGAAGTCTCTCCTAGTAGCTAGTATGAAGCTATGGCTAAGGCAGTAAGTTAAGAGAGTTCCTGTAGTTGCTCTCTTCTGTTATGAGAGAGAGGGGCTAGAATGCCCTTTCTCTTCAGTCCAAAGGCCAGTGAAAGTAGTATGATATAGTAAGGTAAGAAAACCCTGTAAGAAGTTGTCCTCAAGGGGCCTCTCTAAAGCATTTAAACGAGAGTTTAGATAGCCTCAGCTACTCCCCCATTATAGGTCCTATGGGCCTTTTGGTTGAATCAAGATGGTCATATAATCACTCTCATTCATCTAATAGTTAGATAGTTCTTCCTTTCTCCCCTTCCTTCCTAAAGTCAGGTTTTTATTCTTACCGTTAGCTCATCTAAGTCCTTGAGTCCAATGAGGCTAAAGAGTTAGAAGTCTTAGACTCCAAGAGCTGCAATGCATATAAAGTATAATAGGTTTCCGCTTCTGCTTATCCGCTGTTGTTGGCATTCCTCTCCTAGTTTTTCTCTTTCTCGTAGGTCTTACTCTATCCTATCTAATATAATTTCTTTCCGTCTTTGGTTGTTAACTGTATGGTTAGAAAAGATAGGAAGGAAAAGAATGGATTATATCCCTAATCGGTCTTTCCGCTGTTAGGTAGTTGATGTCCTTGACTGCCTTCTTAGCCTATCCTGCCCCTCCAGCTGCTAGTAGTTCTTGTTCTTGGATGGTAGCCCAGTAGCTAGGTTCTTTGTTGTTGTAATGTCCTTCCTAGTAGGAAGGTTAGAACAAGATAGGCCTGAGTGAAGTAGCTAATTGAAGAGTGCTGCTAGGGAGGAGCTTAGGCGAAGAAAGAGATGACTTTTAGGGTAGAGATAGAAGGCGCTTTTAGAATTAGATTGCTCTTTGCTTCTTCTTCCCTTGAGGTTTAGGACTGGCTATGAACTTCCTTACCTCACAGTGAGTGTACTTAGGACTCACCGCTTCTAGTTTTTAGTTGAATGTAGCTAGGGTAGGTGGATTCTGGATAGAGAAACCTGAGAATCCCGTGGGCTTAGAGAGTAGTTCGAAGGATAGAAAAGAATGTATTCGATGGTAGCTCCCTTACCAGGAGAGTCAAGCCAGTGACAGAGCTTTAGAAAGCCGAGACAATGATTAAGCCGGAGATCGTCAGCCCTCCTCCGAGGCCGTCAGTCGCTTGCGTATATGATGAAATATTCAATGAATACTCCCGGCAATAGATCACTACTTGAGCATTGAAACTAAGGAATTTCCCATTCCTCAGACCTTGGTTGACAGAGGTCTCTCGCTGAATTAATGTATGTCCCCTAGCCACTTTGCTAATGCTTGAGATTCCAGAAGGAAGCAATCAAAGGGATGCGCGTTACTAGGAGCTAAAGATAGCATTCCCTTAATAAGCTGTCTACGGCAATCTCTCTGTAGCAAGAAGCCCTGTGAAAGCCATCTCATAGGTGATTACGTCCTGGGAAAACGAGAGAAAAAAGCCTTTATTTTGTAAGCCGTAGCTTTTTTTAAAGAAAAAGTAAAATATCGACTTTCATTCCACTTTAAAAAACTATAGTAAGGTAGCGAAGTTCAGAGGAGTGGCAGGCAAGCAAGAAGTTCATCCATTGAAGTTGAAGTAGTTTCAGTACTTCATCGATTTTAGTTGAAGTAAACGATTGATCTCTATCGTATCAAGTAAGGGGAGTAAGAGGGCCACATGAATCGATCTTCTTTATTCAATCTAGATCTCCCTTGCAATTGATCTGTGCGATATCGAGTATGCTAACGCGAATCTCTAACGGTTGTAATCAAGTCTCTCAATCGCTCTCTCCTGTCGTTAACTCTCGAAACTCTTGCAAGTCTCTCAAACGGTCTACCTGTCGCAACGGTCGCGGGGCTTCGGGGGGGACTAATGATATAGATAAGCCTTTTTATTACTCGTTTAGACTTCCCCCCTTCAAGAGCTCCGCTAGTATACTAACTTGGTTACCTAGCCCAGAATAAAGAATCCATAGAGAGTATCAAAGAGAGTAAGGAATTCTTATAACAAGCATGTAAGCAAATCGCGGTAGTTACGCGATGGCTGTTCCGCAAATAGAAGCTGTTGGATAAGAGCGATTGGTCTTCCTCTTGCAATCGAGAATAAGGACTTCAAAGCGCAAATAGGCAATCGAGAAAGGCA
The DNA here is from genome assembly GCF_055761805.1 of Camellia sinensis. Lineage (NCBI taxonomy): Eukaryota > Viridiplantae > Streptophyta > Magnoliopsida > Ericales > Theaceae > Camellia > Camellia sinensis. The sequence goes on from NC_043914.1 coordinate 548,706, forward strand.
AATAAAATAGGTGGAAATCGGTATTTAGTACGGTGGTATGCGAGGAGCAAGACAGTATGCAATCAATAAGTACGAGCAAGCTCACTCATAGTACGGTAAATAAGCACAAACAGCAGCAGTAAATCGCCAGTTCTTTCAGTATTCGCGATAAGCAAGATAAGGTAGATCTTAGAATAGCTAGTATAAGAAAGTAAAGTAGTCACTTCCGGAGTGAATGAGTGCAGCAAGGAAAGAAGCCTATAAGCTATTAGATGCAAGCGAAGTATAATAATATAACATAAAGCAAAAAATCCAAGATTTCATAGAAGAAGGAAAAATCAACGTGGCGGATGAACAGGAAGCTCCTAAGAACCCCAACGAGAAAATGGGAGTTTTTAAGAACTCGCTCCCTAGTCACGCTCCGGTCTCAACATGCTGGGCCGAGGAAGTGTCCGATTTCCAACATCCCCCTACCATCACTACAATTAATGTTATTAATGCTCTCTGGCTTTGTGAGGAAGATCCCTCCCACTGGATCATCATGACCCCTACGTTCCGGCTTCCAAAGGCGATCCTAAGGGAAGAATAATTTTGAAAAGGGATAAGGCTGCAAGAAGAACCTAGAGAGGAAGCTCCACCGAAAGAAGAAGAGGAAATGCCGCTCAAAGGAGAAATGCTGCCGGAAGAAGAGGAAATAAGACTCGAGTTTCTGGAAATGTTTCAAGAGGGAGTTCCATGGGAAGAGGAAAATTAAGAAAAAGAGAAAAAAGAGAAAGAAAAGAAGAAGATTGAATGGATTATCCAGAACCTGCTTCCGCCGCCGTCGCACGAACCATTTATGATGGCCGCGTCTGGGTGGATTGTGGTGCTACCATTCCTTTAGGATACCTTTCGGCTTCAGTAAAAACTCTTCCCCCTTAGTTTTTATAGATATTGAGTTTGTACGGTAACTCAACTTTGAGTATAGAATTTACTTTGTTGGTTGAGTGGAGTTACGGTAGTTCAATCTATAAAGGAAGGACAATCGGTCGCACTTGGCGCAGAACCACCTAACGGTGGCTCTTTACTCCCTCAAGACTTGCTTCTTATTTTTCTTTCACCCTTCATCCCCTTTTATATCAATAGGGGCTACGAGCAAGGCAGCTCTGCTCCGGAAAGAAAAGAAGCCAGCAGGTCCTTTTCCGCTTGACCGCTAACTCATGAGCAAAGCCGTCTTTTGCCGCCCCTCATGCAGCATATGAGCGGATCTTCACTAAAAGCCGGCTCTATTGGCGGATGGATAGCGCCCCTCACTCTGCCATGAGAACAAAGAAAGC
>NC_043914.1:555000-605000 GCF_055761805.1 Camellia sinensis
GTACCCCAGTCTTTTAAAGTTACGATAATATAGGTGCTAGGAAGCTGCTTTGGTCTTCGGTCCCCCAATACCCGCTTCTCCCTAGACGGTAAGACCCCGTGCACCTTAACTATAGCTTCGCAGAGAAGCAAGAATGTACCAACCCACTTCCTTTTGATGCTTGTTAGGCTTGGTGAATCCCTATACCTTATGTTCTACGTGAACAGGTCTAATCGAGCAGCATTTACAAGCTAAATTAAGAGGTCCTAAATTCCTACCGCTCTACCCCGAGGTCCTCCACAAGGTCCGCTATCTCCCCCTATCAAATGGGGCTTTCTAAGAAGCTAGACCCAATAACCAAGTCTATAAAACACTTGGAATCATAACCAAACATATATATGCATATTAGCAGCGGTATTCTCCCTTGACTAGACTTAAATCTAGATAATAGGTGTTGTATGGGGGGGGAGTATCTAACGAGGACTATGTCCAGGGGACCGCCGCCCCCCCCACAAGGTACATCTCGCGCCTATGGGTCGCTATAACTATCCAAGACTGAGAGAACTCAGTACTGATATGAGGAACTCCTGAGTCCGATATCTCATAGTGTCAACTTAATAGGGTTTTCTCAATATCGAAAGAACCGCTCTTCGTTCCCTGTGTCTTACCTAGAGTAGTCGCTCCCCTTCTCGGATTGCCATGAATGCTGGCAACCAGTGAGGAACCCTTTGTGGATTTTCTGAATCAGTTCACAGCGGAACACACGTTGATGTGTTTCCGTTCATTTACCCTTCGTTTCTTCCGCTCCACAGAAAAAGGGGGCGTGCTAGCTGCAATCAAACTAAGGGTTCTTAGTTTTAATTTAGGACTGCTTTCCTACTCCTGGAAGAGGATGCTAGGAGTTCGGATATAGCAGGTTTTACAACCGGAATAAGGAACCTTAGGGCACCAGGGCCAGACGGCTATCAGGCACTATTCTTTCGCAAGTTTTGGAAGGGTCTTTCTGATAGAAATCAGGTAGCTGATCTTATATTATCGACTTACGAAATGGATCCATGTTATCAAAGAGGAATTTCCCTCGAGCTGGGTATGAGCAAAAGTTCAATTGTATCGTATGTTAGCAGTGCTTACGCCCCTGATATTAGGGGAAGCAGCCCAGTCTAGTCAACCCGGCTCTTGTAAGGAATACAGGGGAAAAGACCGCTATTGCTATCGATACCATATTAAACCAAAAGAGTCTGCCAGTCTAAATATCCTTATTCATTAGTTCGCGAATCTCATATCTAATAAACTAAAGGCCCCAATCACCTAAAATTCCAACATTGGGGACCCCCGATACTGATACTGATAAGCCGAGAGTAGCTATAACTGGAACCTGGTAATGCTTCTAGACTTTCTTATTCTTTCTACCCTCGGTCACTGAGCTACGGAACTAACTACTTTATTAGAAAGTCGAGAGGAGAGAAGGGGAAGCTGCAGACTAAAGGTTTCAGTACATACCTCGTTTGGCTTGAATGACGTGACAGGATGTGGATTGCGACTAACTATAATGAGGAGGACGACATACCCACTCACGATCTACTATTTGGTAAGTAGCTTCTTTCTATTGGTTCGAATCCAATTCGTGAGCCAAAGTCACTAAGATCATTCCAAGCTGTGAGCCTGCCCCGAAGGTTAAGCTCTGGCTTGCTGCTCTTGTTGTTGTTAGTGTCGTAGTAGATTCAAACCTAGCTCCGGTACGAGCAGGGGGTGAGAAAGAATAAGAAATGGGCGTGGTTGGGGTTTTCCCTTGTGGGTGTGGGAAGTATGAAGCCAAGTGCCCGAAAGAGAGAGTCAAGGCTGTCAGCCCTTTTTCCAGTCATGCGCTATTTGTGCCTTTCAAAAAGGCCGATCTCGTTGGATCTCTGGAGAACTTGGTGCACCTGAAGCTCCATTCCAATATGAAAGTCAGTGACGGAGTGCTTCCCTCGTGCTCCTCCAAGTGACTGACCATCACTTTAGACTCGTGAGCTCGCAGGGCTCATAGGATGGGATCGAAGAGGAAAGCCTTTCTCTTCATTTCATTGACGGGTTGGAGAAATGTTCACGACCTAAGTCAGTGAAAGCAAACAAACGGGTAATAGGCTGCCAAAAGCACCCAGAAGGCTAAGTTCATTTTTTCGATATATCTCTCTCGAGATGTGGGTTTACTAGTATTCTGGTTGACTTTCCTCTTCATCTATCTCATTCGCTGAGATAGGGTTCATTCAAAGAGAGCGCGACCTTGCGCGTACCACTCTCCCACGCAGTTCCCATTAAACAACGGAGAATCCCTCTAATCTCGATTGTTGCATTCGTGCTTTGCCCCCGTCTTTCATAGTCATTCGATCGCTCGGATTCTTCTCTATTGTTCGTATACTCATTCGCTTGAAAGGATGGATATACGGTTGGTATAATTTGATCCGCAAGCCGAAGACCTAAAAGCCATCCAGCGTGCAAAAAGGAAGGAGAAGTCCTACGGAAAGGAGAGAGGCGGGTTGGAATTCAGAGGGCGGAGAACTATATCAGGAAAGCGCGGAACAGGAGTGGGAATGAGAATGGGATATGAATGGTGAGCCGTCCGGACAGCGGGCGGGCGACATCAATTGAAAATAAGGGGTTTGACCAACTTCAATACTAATATTAGGGATCGAAAGCACGCCCGTAAGCCAGAAAGCGGTCAGTAGTCACTCTCCTTAGCTTCACTCGTAGGTATGATGACTACCATGTATCTTGACCTGGCTCTGAATCCATTAAGGGAGGGGGCAGTAAGGTAATAAATAAGGTAATAAAAGAGTAATCTAACCCCACATGAGCTGTGCATGCATCTTTTGATCAAGTGTTCTTAGAAAGGCTCTACTCAAAACCATAGTTGACTGACCCCTATCCTAAAGGGGTCACGGGTTACGACTCCTGCTTGTATATCTTTCATAATGGGCTTTCCCTTGCCTCTTCCTTTCTAGGGTAGCTCCCTCTTTCTTTATTCCCCCGAGCTTGAAGGTGGGGGCAACTGCATGATCCCAAGCTCAATCTTGAAGCCCAAGTGAACAGTCTAGAAGCTCGCTTTCCGGGATGGATACAAATGTAAGTATGGTCGAGTCAGCCCCCAGTACTTAACCACGTTCTTCATAAACAAGCGTGCGGCCTCATCCACAGTGCAGTCGGCAGATGCCGCCATGAAGGTGGCATACTTTAAAAATATATCGACCACCACCATGATGCTTCCAAGCCCATCCACCCTGGGCAAGCAAGAGATGAAATCCATAGTAACACTTTGCCATGGTCTGGTGAGGATAGGCAAAGGATCTAGCTCTCCTCCTGGCCTCTTATGTTCTATTTTGTCTTGTTGACACACAAGACAGGTTTGGACATAACTTTCCACGTCTTCTTTCATCTGAGGCCGATAAAATCGAGTGCCAAGCAACGCCATTGTTCGGTGCTGACCGGGATGTCCTGCCCAGCGAGTGTCGTGACACTCCTTCAACAAGTCCCTACGTATGTTATCCCACCTTGGGACGAAAAGCTTATTCCCCTTGGTGTAGAGCAGACCATCCTTTTCCCAAAAGCGACGTTTTTATTCCTTGACAGCTTGTACTCCTAGCTACTGCGTCATATTGTAGACCCTCCTTGATCCTATCAGAAAGGGTGCTCCTAAACCGGCTCACAGCAGTTATCTCCTGTAGCTTCAAGCTCACAAGCTCTGCTTTCCGACTTAACGCATCAGCCACTAGATTCGTGCGTCCTGGCTTATACTCGATACACATATCGAACTCAGCCAAGAAGTTTTGCCACCTTGCTTGCTTAGGGCTGAGCTTCTTCTGTGTTTGGAAATAGCTGGTGGCTATGTTATCCGTTCGGACAACGAATTTTGACCCGAGCAGATAGTGTCTCCAAGTGCGTAGACAGTGCACTATGGCGGTCATCTCCTTTTCTTGTACTGTGTATTTCCGCCCCTATCTCTAAAGGTCATTGAGCTTACGGCTCTCATAGGCGATTGGGTGCCCCTCTTGCATAAGAGCTCCACCGATGGCATAGTCCGAAGCATCGGTATGTACCTCGAACGGCTTAGCATGATCCGGCAAGGCCAGCACCGGATCCGCCATGATGGCTCCCTTTAAGTCCTCAAAGGCCTCTTGACATTCTCTCGTCCATCCTGCCCTGCGCCGCTTACAGATTAGCTCCATAGCTCACTGAATGGTCGGACTTCGTCCAGTCTACAGTCCTCCTTTGCTTAGCTCAATAGACTGCTTTACCCCCTTCCCCTTGGCCTGAATTTGATAGAGATGAGCCAGCCATGTGGTGATTTCGTATATACGATCACGGCAGCATAGCGGAGTGATTCTTCGCCGCGCCGGTTCTCACTTTCGGGTGAAGCAACGGTCAAAGTCGCTTTAGAAAGCCTCCCGGGCAAAAAAAGGTTCTCACACACGTAGTATGTCTTATAGCATCCCACCCATAAACATAAAGCCGCTTGCTTTTGTCTCTGCTAATCGGCCAGACATTATTTTTTTGTGAGAATTTCTCGGTACCGTACACCACCTGAAGCGGAGTCGGAGCTTGTTGCCCTATTCTTCACTGAGCACAGTGGACTTACTTTGTATGATTTTTCCTTGCCCAAGACTGACGTTTCGTTCGTTTGAGTGCATGAACTTGCTATATTCTGAATTGGTGCTTAGGCAATAGGCATTGCGGTTTTGGCTTGGCGGTCCCTTCTGATTGAATTCTTTTTAGAAGCAGGCGAAAAACAACGGCTTTTCAGCCGCAGCACAAGCAAGGGCCACAGCACTTGCTATGCTAGTTGCTTCGGTCACGACAGCGATCATTCTAAATGCTGTTGCAACCTATCAATGGGTTAGGGTCAATTTGGAGAGTTTGCTTTTGAAACTGCTTAGTAGTAATGAACGGAAGATGATCAAGGGTGCTTTATTTAATAGAGAAGAGAATAGGATTCTGTCTCGAAGAGGGAAGGGATCCTCGGAAAGCGATTATACCGTTCGCAGACATGGCATTCTTGGTTAAACTGACTGGCTTGTTGGGGCCTGCTGTGTTCCCTACTAATTGCGTAAGTAAGAGAGTCGCTCTTCCCTTCTTTCTTCCAGGCAAGGAGGTCTCTCGAGCCTGCAGTTTGCTGCTATCGCCCGAGCAATAGACGAAGAGGGGCTTCCCATTATACAAGATGCAAATCCAAGTAGTGTAACAGACTAGCTATAGGACTCTTCATCAGACAATGAGCTAAAACTAAAAGAAGTCCTTTCTTCCCGCCTTTGGGATGGAATGATCCCAGTTTAGCCCTTCTCTTCTCTAAATCTAGAATAGTAGGATATTTGATCGATGGTACTACGCATCATTATCCTACGCTGAGGCCCAAGATCAATCCTCAAGCTGGGGATGCTAATCCGTGAGAACAAGAACACTAGAACACATGAATAAGAGGGTGAGCGCTACTAGGCGAGCCTTCTAAGAAACCCTACGAGGGTGAAGGCCAACCAACCAGTATTAAGTTCTCTCTTTTCCTCACCCGCGGTTCTCGCATGATAGGATGGGGCGAAAAGCAATTCTTTCTTTCCAGAGGAAAGTAGCGAGAGTCCTTTAACTTCATCTACTACGTCTCCGACGATTGATTTGATTGGTATGCTAGCAGGGAGAAGGGCACCAAGCGGGTACCCATTGATTGGATTGAGCAGGGAAGCAAGCACCCCTTACTATACTATGCATCTTCACTCCTAAACCAAGCCAGCCAGGAAGGTAGTTCAACCAAGCAAGCCTTCTCCTCCTGCGGCATAAATATGTAATCCGGCCTTTCCTGAAAAGCTGGATTCGAGGTTGACGAAGTCCTTCTTCAATGAAGTTAGCGTAGAATGAATGAAAAGCGGAATCTGAATAAGAGTCCGATTCGAGAGCTATAACCAGATAACAGGGAAAGAAGGATCGGGATAACCAACCGGGATTGCCTGTCTTCAGATTGAAGTTCGTGGGGTGACCTCTGAATAGTGTTATAAATGAAAAGAGCTATTGAGGGAAGACTGCTAAACCAGACCAGACAGCTGGGTACCTGGGTGGAAAGAATCGAACTCGACAAAGAGACCGAAACTAGAATAGAACTCACTCGATTGGGCTTAGCAGAAGGAAGAGCGACTGCCCTCTCTCGATCCAGAGTAGGCAAGGGAGCAAATGGAACCAGTCCTACCTTTAACCTTTAAGTTGAAGAAAGAATCTGAAATCTTAGAATTAGCGGTTGAGCAGACGAGCTGATGGGATCTAATCAACTGTCACACTCAAAGAGGAAATGACGTTAGCTGATGTGCATGAGTCAGATCTATTACCTGAGCCATAATTTATTGGGCTTGAGGATTTGAGCGCAGATGTAAAGGGAGGTGGAGTTTATCCAACTGACCAGCAGCTGATCTTTGCAGAGCCACTCTTCATATGCAGGATTTGGCTTTGAAACCTTGACAGATCCATCGGCCTACTTTTGACGAGAAATCGAAGCCGGAGCACTCTATCTACTTTTCTGGAGCAGCAGTGGTTCCATCAATAAAATAAAGCCAAGCAGTTGTTGACTGCGAACCAGAGGAAGCTGGAGCTCCCAGAGAATGAAATGGGTGCCGTCTAGTTTGATAGTCACCAGGTTTGGGATATTCTTCATAGCCTATTGAAAAAGAAAAAGGATGAAGCAAATGGATCTGACGTTAGACAAGATCTGTTCTAACGTTGAGACATGAGGCGGAGAGGGTCTGACGTTAAGATCAAAGGATGGATTTGACGTCAACGCAGGTCTGTTCCCTTGTATAGTAAAGGTTTCGCAGATCCTAGAAAAGAAAGAATCAATAAAAGTGGAGGAAATGATAGAGAGGAGACGACGCAGATCTCTGAGAATCCTGCGAAAGAAAAGAGCAAACTCATACTGAATTCAAGAAAAGAGTCTCTCTTTCTATACGCAATATTCAATAAAGCTTGAATTTCTACTTTCTTACTTCAATCTTACTTCAATTGCGCTTAACAAGGATTCTCTCTCTACTACGTCACCTGCGCTTCCCCGCTTTCGTGCGAGAGTCTCAGCGATAAGAACCAAAACTCTTCTTCTCGTCCAGCCGGATGACAGCCAGTCAAGACAGATTTGTCAATGCCCATCCTCTCCCATCCCATTTCTATTCTTTCTTAAGGCTTTTTGCTTGTGCTCTAGACGTTCATAAGAACCAGTGAATCGAAGTCCCTCCTCGGAAGCAATCTTACTGCTTTTAGGTTTGAATTCCTATTCTCTGCTTCGCCGACAATAGAAGACGATTCGCCGATCGGTAAATAGTCTTCCTGTAGCTAAGCGAATGTGGCTTTGTGGGCTAAAATACATCCTCAATAATGAACACTCTGGGCATAGACCTCCGCAATCCTAGCATCCGCGATGACAATATCATCACCGAGTACTGCATATTTATTAAAGTACTCACCAGGATCTACTTGTTCAGCCGCATACCAAAATATGGTGTGATAAAGAGAAGAGAGGCCATGACGAATAGTATCAAAGTGGTTGACCTGCCGCAAACGATACCTGAGAATTCCTCCCTTTGACAAAAGGAACCTCAAATATGTTGCAAGCTAAGGCTGAATTGACTACAGCCGAGGCAAACGACCTGTCAAACAAACAAATAGCACATCACTTCGAACAGAAAGACTAAAGGCCACCTATCGGTTGCCGACTTTAGATCGAAGGAATATCCTACTCGTTCGCCACTACACTAAGTCGATCAAGGGGTTTAGTTTGATTGAAGGTGACTTTGTTTCATTTGTCGTATAATTTTAGCTTTAAAATCACGAATATGCTCGGCAAAAGCATCAGCATCATCGCAGACGCGGCTTGAGATGGGGAGTGGGACCAAATCTAGCACATGGTTAGGAGTCCTGCCATTGACAACTTCAAACTGAGACATTCCCGTGGTGCGATTAAAAGAACTGTTGTAAGCGAATTCTTCCTTAGGAATAATGGCTTACCATCCTCCAATTCACTAATGAGGCTCCGTAACAGGTTTCCCGGGCTTCGGTTTACCACTTCTCTTTGACCGTCTGGCTGAGGATGGTAAACACTAAAGTATTGTAGGCTTGTCCCCAATCTACGCCACAATGTCCTCCTAAGACACCACCATGTAACTCGGAGATGAATTGATCCCGTAGGGGGGATCCGGTTGGTATGCACAGTTGCCCTCCTCGAAACAGATAGCCGTCATGCCAAAGAAATTATCCTTTAGGGTCTACCCCATTAACACACCGTTGGACTATTTCTTTTAAATCTGGGTCACCCTCATATTGTTCTTTCAACTCTTCAAAGCCAATCACCTGTTGGGCAATGGAATGAAAGAGCTAGCTTCAACTCCTTACTTGAACTTTACCCGTTCGTGTCTCCTACCAAGGAGTCACTCACTCTTCAACTAATAAACTACTAAAATGAAGAGTTAAGAGTCAAGCTAAAGAAGGAATTATTTGCATGGCATTAAAACCATTACATTGAACCATTTCATTGGAAAGATGAAAGAAAGAAGCGACGAAAGTGGAGCATGAGGATTGATTGGATTAAGCTTCCTATTTGGGGTTGGCGTTCAGTCTCTTTCTGGAGATTGTTCTGAGAATGAAAAGAAGAAAGAAATGCTGCGAGGCATGGTTTGCTTACCCTACGAGGAAGGCCTGTTATGCTTAGGTCGAAAGCGCGGATAGACGGTATAAGCCAAAGAAAGCCTCTTTACCTTCTACCTTCTGCACTTAAGAGTCCCTTCTTTTGACTTAACCGAAAGCGGATCGGTAGAGAGAGATAAATTCACTACTATGTTCCATCGCTTTCTCCTTAAGAGCAATCGGCTCCTGGCGCAAACTGAGATCTTGGAGGTAAGGCCCTTCCTAAAGCCGATGGGGACTTTATTCTTCAAATCCAAAGTCTTCAGTCTCCGCTACTAGGGCTAAGGCTGTAGTTCCAAATCCAGAATCTTATTAAGCGCTTAAAAGATAGATAGACAGGATAAGAATTAAATATAAAAACTAAGAAAGGGGCATCTGTCCTGGTAAGCTGGAGATTCCGATGGCTGTATGGAAGAAGGCTAGCGGTGTAGCGCACATCATTTCTCAAAGAGAGTGATGCTCATCAGGTGGCCAAGGATTTTACTTTAGATTGATTCACTTTAGAAGTCTTAGACATTGATTCAGTTAGAAGTCTATAAGGTTATTCCACCCTGAGCACTAAACTAAGGTTGACCCTTCGCCCTACTAATCTAATCTAATCTAATAAAAGGCCCTATCTCGGATTCGTTGAACTTTCACTCGAGCGGGTACTCGACTGACCTATTTTGGTAGAGCTGTTCGACTAAAAGAAAGGTGCCCTTTTTTCTGATTCTTGGCGTCAAAACCAGAATGCCAACGATCTGACGATAGAGAGTCTTCACCCTGTAGACCTACTTTCAGCTAATGGGAATCTTTGTCTTTCTTTCTTTCTAGTCATAGGATAGGATAGGGGATGGGATTGGGTGTCCGAGTACCGATGTACAACTAAGTAGATGTCTCATAGGCGAAGGAATAGAATAAGGCTCTACCTTCGTTCTAGTCTTGAGGGCGGTTGCCCCTTTCAAGCCTGCAAACGGAGTAAAAGCCCTACACTGAAGAAAGAGTAAAAGAATAAAGAGAAGATGAATGCAAGAGATAGAAAGGCCTGCTGACCCTATCCTTCTTCCATACCATACTCACCGCGAGTCCATTGTGCTTACGAACGAGTGGAGCGTCTTCAATGCGAGTTGTGCGTGGAATGTCGCCTAAACAGTTTAATAGTGGCGTTTGTTGTTTTCGAGTTCCCCTGCCTTCGGAAAGTATACTCCTAATGGTACCTTAGTACGCCATAGGCGTCTGAAGGGGGAGTGTAGTGAAGGCACTCTCTTGGAAGAAGCCCGCCAGCTTACTATACTAAGGGAAGAGGGTGTTATTTAACAGTGGTAGGGGAAGTCGTCCCGAAGCGCAACCAGACTCTTGTTCTTCCTCTTCAGCGGCCAAAGCATTAATAAGTTGTTTTATATTCGTTTTTAGTTTACTTCCTTTACGCCCACGCAGCGGGGATATGGGGGTAAACAGGGGGGCAGACAAAGCAAGAGGGGGTAAGTCCGCTAAGTCCAGCTAGTCCAGTCAAGCAAGTCTAAGCAATTCTGCAGTAACTTCACTTGCTCCAAAGTGACATATAAAATAGTAATAGAATGGATCCCAAATAGCTTTTGACAGCAGACGATTTGTACCATCGAGATAATACCAAACGATTTCCCACTACCAGACGATTTGGTATTGAGATGGGGTACCAATGTCTGATCCCAAGGAATGTCGCGTTTTAGGTTGCTGTCGCGTCTGGGATTGTAGATTGAAATAGATTCGCCTTTCGAGTTGTTTTCGCGTCTGGGGTTGTTCCTCTCTTTAGGCCTTCAGCGGACGATTTTCCTTTTTAAGGAAGAAGGGGAAGAAGCTGCTTGAGAATCCGCTGTGAGGGAATGCCCTCTTGTTCACGAATGCCCTGTTGGAGGAATATCTACAGTTTTTGCCTTGCCTTGTTAGGCAAGGCAAAAAAGGAAAGAAGCAAGCTTGGGTGCTTTCTTTCTTTTCGCTTGTGGCATGATATGTAGTACAGTCGGCTGAACACAAACCCAATCGAAGTGAAACTCCCCTTTCCTTCGAAAGGTAGGAGCTCAAATCCGGCTCGGTTGGGGTAGACCCAGGGGAAGAGCTGTGCACAAAGGTTTGAACCATGGGCAGGGACGGCGAACAACAACAGGAGAGCACTCGGTGTAGGTCTTTCCTTGATCCTAATAAAGGCTCAGTGGCTCAATTAGGCTTGGGAGCAGGGCTGTACGCAAAGGCACAGGGCTATATTTGGGCTATTGAACAGGCTCGCGCTTCGGTTAGGCTTGGCTCTCAGCTCGTTCGATTAGGCTCGGGGCTCAAGTCTTAGGTGCTTGATCTTGCAGGCGTAGTTGGTCTGTGTTTGTTTCCTTGGTCGGTCTCTCTTCTTCGTTCCATCCCCGTTTAGTACTAAAAAAGAGGGGGCATGCTTGGTTGCCCTAAGTGGGGAATCCTCTCCTCCCTTGACACTCATAGGTCGAGTTTCGGCTCGATTGACGGATTCTTTTACTGGGGATAAGACTACGTGGTTAAAGAAGACCACCTCTATGGATGCGAGATTGCTGTTAGAATAGAAGCATCGGCCCGGGCCAATATGCTGATTGCTGGGAGTATAGTGCGTATTCATTTGCTAAGGAATTAGTTTATGGAGCGCCAGCTCGTTGCGATCCTGCCGCGGCGTCAGCAGTCACCGGTGATTCCGCGAAAGACAAGATAGGCCAGCCGGGTTCATGCCTCGTTCTTGCTTGCTCATAAAACCTTCCCTCTATTGCTACTGTTCTCTAAGTCAGATTCGAAGCTCTTTGATATCATTTCGAGGTTGAGGATTTGGCTTTAGATTGATTTATTGATAAATATATAAGATAAGTATTTGAGAATGAAACTTCCTTTTCCAGTTCTAGACTATTTGCTACTATTGGAATTTCCCATTGCTGTAGTAGTACGCTCTGGCTAGTGTCAAAATGTCTGATTGTGAATGAGCGAGTCATTTTTTGACTATGATTCTCCTACTTCATATGTGGGCTTACCGGGCTAAGCTAATCATTGGATACTCAAAACTTTCGATCTAAGCCACTTTTCGTTAGCGGGAAATCGACACACATTGATATAGGATGTTGAGCTTGCGTATCCCGGGACGATGCCCATCTGTAGCATCCTTTGTTTGACCAACTGTGTAATCTCAACATAGGTGTCACCTGCCATTGCTGGATCAGCGATTTCGGCTTTCCTTGTGGTTCTCATTAAATATATGTGAATTTCTCTGTTGACCCCACAAAAAGAAAGCTTTTCGTGCCCCCTCAGGAAGTTTTTTCTTTCTCTCGATACGCAGAGGGGAGAGCATGCCCTGTCTCAGGCAGTATATCAGTCGTTAACGATTTAACCAGGACACATCCAATTGAAACTGTAATCCCAACCTCTTTTGAAGGAGCTCCAAAAAGACTTTACTTCAGAGCGGGGAATCTTCCTACAAGTGAGCACCAACTCAAATGTGTTCAAAAATGGCTATACCTCCGCCTGGGAAAACAGGAGTTTCCGGCACCCTCGTGGGAAACATTGGATGTTGTCAACCGGCCTAAAAATGCTCATAAACAGCTCTTCCCCCTTTGACTTAGTTTTCGCTCTCCTCTGTCTCTAGTAGACTAAGCCGGATCCTACTTTGCGGCAGGTCTAGGTATTCTTTTTTTTTCGTCTGAGGGAACGTGGTAGCCCAGATCTAGCTAAGACTTGAGATCCAATTCTATCTCATTCTGATCTCGTTATGAGGGAAATAGGTGAGGCGCGGCTAAGACAACATATGGGACTTCCCGCGCTAAGTTGTTCCAATCTCTGTACTAAGTAACTGAACTCGGCAATGCTGCTATGAGCTAGATTTGCGCGTACAAGGAAGCGAACAGGGCTACCTTTCAGCTGGAAATCCTATACCTGAGTGCTATTTGATCAGAGTGAGTTGTAATTGAGCTTGATATAGTTGCTCTCGTATTGAAATGCTTTTAAGTATGTGGGTGACTCATCGTCGTGAGATCGGTTGGTACCCTCCATAAAGAAGGTTGGTGAGGAGGATCACAGGTGCGGAATGTCAAAGGTAAGTTTCAATCTAGTATTGTGGGCGGAAAGAAAGTGAAAAAGAAAAGGCTTCGAGGATCTAGTTTCCACTGGTTTTTCCTCTTGCTAGGTGATGAGAGTTTGACCTCTAGGAAGAAGACTTTTTCCCTTAATGTGTTGGTAGTGGCATAAGGTGAGTGCTCTGATCTACGACCGCCCTCCTGTCTATAGGTTTAGAGGGGGATATTCTAACCAATAGGATCTGGCTGCTAGTATATAGTATAATAATATCTTTCCTGCTCTTAGGATGTAGCTTCATTTCCACGTGTACTCCTCTCGTGGAAAGGAAGGCTGCTCCGCCAAAGTTCTCACTCTCTGCCGTCCCAAAATTGGAACCAAAGATTGCCTGTATCCAAGATGACATCTTCAACGAAGACTACAGGAAATACATTCAGCCATGGGAGAGAGTCACCCAAATCCGGATACGACAACATAATATTGATACATCCACAATGAGTCAAGCTCCTACCCAGCCATCGCAGCAGCAAGCGTCTCAACCCGAGCCGTTCAAGTTTCAATCAGCCCCGGATCAACAAAGGCCACCTCCAACATTATCAGAAGCACGATCCTAAGAGGGAGCAAGTAAATGCGGCCTTACGATCTGGAAGGAATATAGTTATGATCTGACTTCATCGAAGAAATCTGACACTTCATCGAGGAATTGGTATTTCTCTTTCCGTTTCGTCGAGTGTGAATAAGAAGAATCCGTTATTCAAGTCTGGGATCTCTCGGCAAGATGGTGAATTCCTTCTTAATAAGGTGAGGGCGCCGTACCTTCTTCCTTGTGTTCTTTTTCCTTGATAATCATGGGACTAAGACCCGAAGGTCTTCCTCCCAAGCTGTTCATAACTCACTCTGAGATGGATTGCCTAGAGCATTGAATTGGGACTTTCACCATTCGCCTAGCTTAGATAGCCTACCTTTTATTAAGAGATCTCGGGTTGGGGGCCACCTTTTGAGGTAAAGGAAAGGGCGCTCCATTTCGATCCTTGAAAGCCAGCCACCGCTTTTAGCACTTGTTGCAGGTTTGGAACCCACAGAAGGGAATCGAAAGAACTTAATCCGTGAGATAGCCCGTCGGATGGCCTGCCTTATACCTTGAGTCCTCGAAACCTTGGGTTCTAGGCAACTTTGCTCAACTTACAGTACAAAGAAGGGGCACCCTTCTATTCTATACTAAAAAGAGGCCCACGCCTAGGTAGTTTGTTCTTACCAGCTTAGCTAAGTGCTCGGTAGGAGATAGGATAGAATTCACTCCGCGGATCGGCGCGGTCGGAGACAGAAATGACCTAGCTCAAGACGGACTTCGATCACCACTTTAGCTAGTGAGAACGAGGCCCTAGGGATCTCTCTCAATCTAAGAAATGGGCTAGTACGACCGGACAAGAAAGAGTCACTTGGGGAGTGAGGCTGGAAGCACACGTCAGCCTTTTCTCCCTCTTCTTGAATTGAAGAAAGTCACTCACTAGGCTAAGGTCCTACCTTTCTCTTAGCTCTTGTAGCTGGATGTGCCTCATATGCTCTCTGGTATTAGTCTTCTACTACCAACCACTTTCGTTACAGAATGAGTTGTGTATCCGCGGATCTTCCTCAAGCTCAAGGCAAGAGAAGAGTCTCAGTCCATCACGAGTAGCGGTCCATTCTGCAATAGAAAGATAAATAACAGTATTGTACGAGAACGGCCCTCCTGATCAAGAAAGAAGTAGTGCATTTATTCCTCAAGTGAGGTTATCCGGATCTGGCTATCATCTGGTGTTGTATTCAAATATTCAATCTTTCCCCCCACGTGAGTTAGTTTGTTTTAAGAGGTCTCTCGAGCCTTTACTTTATAGGTCTTCTAGCTCGCTAAGTGACTTTTCTTCCCTCTCCTGGTATGGTATCAACCGCTCTTTTTCTACAACCTATTTAGTAATATAATCGGTTCTTTAATATTATAATGGGTTGTGAGCCCAATCCGATCCCGCCATTCTTGCATTCCTTCTTAAGGTGAGGACACCGCTCCGGCAGATCGAGATAAAGAAAGGGGGTGTCACTCTGCAAACAAAGATGAAAGGCCCGCGCTTTCCTTTTCTATTTCTATTTCTATTGTTCCATCTATATTTACCTCAGAAAGAGTAAACGGTTGAGACTACGCCTTGTAGGACAAAGAAGCCTTCGGGCAATCTATACTTCTATTAAATGGGGCATGAAGGACGAAAAAGCAGCCTACCTTCAAGAGCTCAGAGGGCCAGGGCTCTTGGTCGGAAGCTCTAGAACCAGCTGTTCAGGGTTGATTATGAGACTAAGAGCGGGCTCAGTGGAACTTTAATTTAATGGCATTTCGGTCTTCTAAGACTAATCATAGGAATAGCCGTAGTGTCGCATGATCGAACGCTACTCTCGCACGATCGAACTCAGGTCTCGGACAAGACAACGTTAATTCGAAATCTATTATAAAATGGAAGTCAAATTCCGCCTTCACTTCTAGAACTTCTAGAAAGGCTCTTTCTCAGAATCAATCTCGAAGCTGGTGACAAGAAACCACTTTCTTCTTTGAGATCGAATGAAAAGAGATGTAAGAATGGCTTCTAAAAGTAGAACTGTTCCTTACTAGCTGAGGTAGAAAGCTAAGAGCAAGAAGTCTCACTCCGTTCCTTACTCTCGTAACTCACTCCTCTTACAGCTAGAAGAGTGATGCCTTCCTCTATTCCTTGTAATAAATAGGGCAGTCAAGAGGCTATAAGTCAAGAAATGCATCTTACAACCTATCTTCCTATATATGGTTATCTGCTGTCTGCTGTTAGTTCTTGACAGAGGAAGACTACTAGGGTGCCCTAACGGTACCTCATTCAATCCTTAGTTAGCTTCTTGAATAACTCTAAGCAAAGGAGTCTGGTTTCCCCCTATTGACGGTCATACTTATTAGGTGTAGGACTTACATGAACTTCCTTAACTAACTTGCAGTTCTCTAAGGAAGTGTACTAAATCAACGTTATCCTTCTGTTACATCTTCCCTGAAGGCTTCTATTAAGCATTTCAACGATGGATCAAACCTTACCACGAGGATTTGATCTATCTTTCATACTGACACCCGGATACTATATTTACTAAACTACTTGAGCCTGCACCGACGTTCGTTCATCACAGTGATCCGGGATCAGAAAAGGTTTGGAAGACAGAATGCTTCCTCTGCTCGTCATTGATCGAATGAACTGCTATTCCTGAACGTGGATGCATGGGTTAGCCATGTTCCATTGTCGCCTGAAAGGCCTAAAAAAAGAGCTAGAACAGGAGGGTCCTGTGATAGGGTTGGGCAGAGCTCCCGGACGTCGACCCGCCCCGCACGCTGCCGATCGGAGAGTGGATGAAAGATAAGTGAAACTGATGTTAAGAGAAGAAAAACAAATATTCTAATCTTTATGGTATCGCGCGAAACGCGGGCGAGGAATCCTCCTTCTTTTTCGGAAATGTTGGACCCTTGCTCTCAGAAGAATCACAGGACTAGAGTCAAGAACGTGAGTGAAGTGCATAGAATTCAGTGCGGTGACGTAAAGAAAGGGGCAGACGAGACTCCGATCGGGGAATCGGAGGATATCCAAACTCTCGTTGAAAGGCTTAAGAGATGCCTTAAAGGACAAGTTCTTACAGGCCGTAGTAACTAACTACCTATAGAAGACAGCGCCTTAGGAAGGAATGGAATAAGGGATGACCTTTCCTATCTTCTGGTCTGCAATTGATTCTTCAAACTCTGTAACCGAGGAGTTTAAATTAGCCCCAACCGCTGGAACCGGGATTGGAGCCGGCACTTCGGGAGGACTATGTGGAGCCGAGGGGGAGCCCCAGTCCACTATAGGGGAGAGTTCACTCCAGTTAGGGGAATTACCAGCGGCTTCGACCACTCTAGCTACTGGCTTCTGTGGGGGGGGCATCTCCCTCCCCCATCTTTTTCCTCCATACCCTTGAGCCCGTACACATGAAGCCATTAGTGCAAAAGGAACGGGTCCTTGATCCTCGCTGACCCACATTTAAAGAAATAAGGATAAGAAAGGCATTCTCCAGCCAGTAGGTTGGTTGAATGATCAATGCCTTTGCTCCTGGGCTCAACCTCAGGATCTTCCTGGGGCTCACTCGCCCCAATGCTTCCAGTGAACCCCCGTATCAGCTAACAACTCTTTTGGCCGACTCCGAGGAATCACTTCAAACAAACTCTAATAGGTTATGGGCCCGGAGATAGATTCGAATACGGAGGAGGGTTCGGTGGGAACAGATTGAATTCGCCTTATTGGCTGGGATAACAAAACATGGATCGGTGGCCCCAGCTTGGTTCCAATAGGTGGCGATGAGAGAGATGCTTATTTACATCATTATGAATGCATGCTCGGTTCCGGTGCAGAGGAATCAACAGCTGGGGAGTGGAGCTGGTTGCCGGAGAGATAACTGGAGGGATCGGGAGAGCCAGGTGGGCTTCCTTCCCTCCATGGTTCAGCTTCTCTGGGAAGGACTGGGACTCGAGATAGATAAATAGCGGGGGGCTGCTGGAAGGTGCCTCCATTGATTCAATTCCCTCTAAGCTGAACCTCGAACTGCTATCATCACTATCCACGTAAATCCGGATCTATCATTGCAGGCCACGCAGGCGGTTACCAACCAAAAAGAGACATTTTGACTCGCCCCGGGAGAACTTCTCTTCGTTCCGCTCGCTTGTGATCAGATAACATGCTGGGGGTGAGCACCTACCGAGAATGCATTGCAGCTGCTTTAGACAGACAATGGAGGAATCGAAGGAGTTAGATGCACCTTATCAACTTCTCTGGATGCTGCCTTCGTTTCCCCTGCTGCCTGCTTTAGAAGCAACGAAAGAGAGAGACTCCCCTCAGAACCTGTAATCTTAAATGCACCGAAGGCGGCATTGATATAGGAACTCTTGGCAGCAGAGGAGCAAAGGCGGGTGTTGAGGAGAGGAACGATGGATCCAACTACAAGAAAGACTCGGTGTTGACTCTGTGTATAAAAAAGGAAAGGGCGGCCGGCAAGCTGGGCCATTCCTCGTTCAATCAGTAAACTGGGCATTGAAAGAGGGGGAGCACCCCTTCTAGTCCGGAGATCCGAGGCCTCTGGAGAACCACGACCGGGACTGCCTCTGACTCCGACTCAATGGATTATGGGTCAACGGATGAAACCATTGCCTTTGACCCAGTGGTTGATGCCCCATGTAGTCCATGCCCCCGCTCCCTCCAATTATTAGCCGACTCGATCCATAACTTGCTGGTGGCTCTCCCTCCGACCATGGCGCTGAATCTGCAGAAACTAAGCCAGAATTGGTTCTCCTTCTTATTCCCACCCAACCCGCGCCGGCCGCATCGGGATATGCAACTGCAGTAGCTCGAACCGGATCAAATCCAACTCGGGCAACTAGGGCAACTATATTTGGGAATGGTGATTCAACTGTTGAAAAGCCACCAGTTACGGGAGCATAGGGGGGAGTACCCCCTTTGGGATTCAAGCCAGTTTATCACCGGTAAGCTTGACCTTTGTTCCTAACCCACCCCTGTCAAGTATGAATACTGACTGAAGTCAAGTCGAAGACTGCAGGAAGCTAAGCAAAGCCTAAGCTCACGACCGAAGCCACGCCAAAGCCCACCAAGACCGAAGGTAGCCTAGAATCCACGTCCCATACAAAGGGACTCCAAAGATACATGGCTAGTTATGGAAAGGGCCTAGGAAGCACTTGATATAATTTGTGAGCTATGGCCTTTACCCCGTAGAATAAGATAGATCCGGCTACTCTCAGTGGTAGTCTAACATAAGCGTTTGCTCCTGGGGACGATTTTAGACAATACAATATAGGCAGATCCAGTTCAAAGCGCAGTCCCAATTTCAGTAGCAGCGTCGGTAGAGTTATAATCCATTGATTCGGTGGTTGCATAGAAGTGGTTCTCATGTTGAAGGATGCATTGGATATAATAGCAAGTGCGTATTTCCCGTATCAATCAATGGGTTCTCAAGCTGCCCCTGCTATAGGTGGTGCCTGCGCCTTAGATGATGCTGCTTTTTCAACTACTACCATAGAGACCTTGACACACGAAGCTATTGGTCCATCAGCTGCTGAGGGCTCACTTCCCGTCCGATCGTTAACCCGGAAGGTCAAAAGCACTATTAGGCACTTTTAAGCGCTGTGACTCTATTCCAAGACGATATTCCATATTTAGGGAAGGGAAAGAGATTAGTCAAGTAGATTAATCAAGATCAGAAGGCTTGATAGGAAGGCTTTTAGGAGGAAGTGCTCAAGTAGTCCAGTCCGGGGAGACTATAGCTCAGTCGAAGTTCTAATATCACTCAAGGTTGTGAGCAAAGAAAGTGATTTTAGAACTATAGTCCAGGAAAGTCTCCATATCTTGAATAGGAGTCAGTGTGCAAGGGAAGTCAAGGAAAGTCAACGTTGTAAGCCAGTCAAGTAAGCAAGTATCCGTCCCTGCTGTCCAAGGCTTTTGAATCAGTCTCCTGCCTGCGAAAGAGCTCAAAAATAACATATTCTCATAAATAACTTCTATAGATAGAAAGTGGGAAGTCGCTTTTCAGACTAGAGACTAGAAGAAAGAGAGTGGGTTTGATGGCTTCTATCCTCCCGGTATTCCCACAACAGCGGATCAAACCTCAGGTATTCCCGGTGGAGTGCATTCATCCTTTGTGATTCTAGAAGATTCACTTGCGAAAGATGAAGTAGGGGGAGGAAGGCTTTCTCTTTCTGTCCACGCGGGCAAGCAAGTAGGAGTAGGAGTCCCAATGTTGATGGTTTCCGTAGAGAGGATAGCCCGTAGCTCACTGAAGGAAGTGTGAAAGTAAGCAAGCAAAGTCTCAACCCGAAATCAATAGCCCGCAAGAAATAGAAAGGAGAAAGCCCATCTCTTTCCAGTAGTATGTAGCTTGACTTCCTTGAACTTCTATGGAGGGCTTAGTTTGCGCAGTTGAGTGGCGCTTGTTGAATACCTCTCGTAGGCCTGATCTCAACAATTACATATATAAATGGAAGTCAGTCGCTCGGATGATTGCCTTTCTTTCCTTCGCTAATGGGCACGCTAGTTCCCGCAGGGCGGGAGATTGGGATTGAGAAACGGAAGGCGCCAGGAGAGGCTGAGGACGAAAGTGCCAGTCACGGAAATGCGATCAAAAACAACCAATTGGACGGGGCACTTTGATCAAATGGAATTCCCATCTTGGTTGACAAACAAGCCCAAAAGACGGGGATTTTAAAATGCTCAAGTCAAGATTCAGTAGTCCGTCTAGTCCGAATCAATGCTCTAGTCAAGTCAAGAGTGAGTTACTTACCGCAGTGAGTTTTCCCGCTTCCTCTTCCCTTTGGTCGAGTGAGTCTGTTCCCAAAAAGTTTTATTCAAGTGGGATAGAAGTACTATCGGTCAAAGAAATGCTTATAATAAGCAGTCTTTTAGGCCCTGGAATTTAGCATTATTCAAAGACAGTGGGCAAGGCGTACATTCCATCCCTCCTATGGAAAAGGACAGATTCCGCTCCGTCGAAGTGAAAAGACAGGTAACTCAGTCGAAGTAATGGAATGGGCGATATCTCAGCCTCTTCTCTTATCTTTATCTTTGCGGGACTCTTTCTTAGGCAGAAGAAGAAGGGGCTATCCGACCGGCTTTCTAGTTGTCTTTCTAGTCAGCGAAGGAGAAGCTGTGAGCAAATCCACTTCTTGAATCCGGTTCAGGTGCTCGTTGAGCCGGTCTCCCTTGGCAATCGTTTCGCTTCTGTTTTGCCTTGACGAGTGGGAGAAGTAGCCACCAACTTAGGAGTATTGGCACAGACGGAGCAGGAAATAGCGATCCAAAATACAACACAACTCATGAATATCTTTAAAACGAGCATCATTAATATCCTTCGCAAGTTAGCTTCTGACTTGAGTGCCCATACCCGCCTTCCGCTTTCTAGAATGTTGTTAGCACGACTGGTCGTGGAACTAGGCAATACGGAGTATTGACTGATCCAAGACGGAATTTCTTATAGAAAGAAAAGAAAAAGAGATTCGTTTTGCTTCTTTGGATTGAAGTGCGTCTGACCTAACCACTCTTTCTTTCACCAAAGATGCTCTTTTCTAAGTTCACTTTTTTCAGAAAAGCTATCTTAGTGTTACGGGAATAAAGGAGAAGACTAAAAAAAGCAAAAAAAAAGGGACAACACTCTGGATATCTAATCTAATTTCGTAAGTAAAAGAAAGTAGCTTTCGCGAGCTATATTTGAGATTCCGTAAGTAACTTAGTGCTTTAAAAACAAGAGTCACGCTCTAGCCCTAAGAAATAGGCTTCAATCATCGGTACAAATCCAATAAGGGCTTCTTTCTTCCCGGTATACCGCTCTCCAGAGCGAATGAACATAAGTCCAACCTAATATCATGAATATCCTTCGCCCGTTATCTCCTCATCTTCCTATTTATAAGCCACAGCTCACTTCGACGTTTCCAATTTCCCATAGAATCTCCGGAGCTTTCCTAGCCACTATAGTTTTGTTTTTTTATCTTCTTTGTCTGAAAATCGGTTTGATTTGCTTCACCTATGCGAATTTCTACCAATTCTTATTTTATTCAAATAAGCTCATCCTAATCTCCGTCGAGATTACTGCCTTAGCCCTGTCCTATCATCTGTATAATGGAGTTCGTCATTTATTGACGGATTTTTCGGGATTTCTCTTTCTTGGAAGAAAAAGATTGAAATGACTGTTCAAAATTTCACCTATACCTTTGAGATTTAAAATAAAAAATTGGATTTTCTTATGAAATGTTTATTATTATTAGCGTTGATAGCTCTCTTCTTTAAAGCTTTTGCCGTAGAAGCTGACATCAGGCTATTGGCGTTTTATCTGCATCTTCCCGACCAGAAGGGATTCGCTTTGTTTGGGATGAACTCGCAAAGACTCGACCCGGGGACTTCCCTCGTAGAGTGGCGTCTTTTATAAGACTCGAGTTTCTCAGTTGAACTAAAAAAAAAGAGTTTGAGCTCTTTTGGCTTACTTTTAGCCACGCGGGGCGGCTATCCGCATGTGTCCCAAAGTGACGTCCATTTTTTGGTAATGGGTATACTCGAGAGAAAGGGTTTGGAATTCGACCCCCCCTTATACGCTCTAAAAAGGGAAAGTATTCTCGATTCTCTTATCATCGAAAAAACCAATTCTCAAATTTTTCAACAAATACAAATACTTCGAGAAAACGAAGACTTTCTTAACCACATGAATAGACTTAAGGATATGAAACCTGCGCCTCAGATAAAGATGACAACTGGAACAACTGGCCATGGCAAGCAGTACTTCGAAGAAAAGAGGACTCTCAGGAAAGGAATATGGGCTTTGCTCTAACCGAAGCTATTGCATCGTTTGCCCGGCCTTTTTGATCTCATCCGTATTCCGATCGAAGAAGTTTGATTCTTACAACTCTCTTTTTGAAGCAGATAGTTTACAGTGCTCATTCTATAGATACTGGAAGGACTTGCGCTATGGAAAGAAAAGCGATTCTAATAATAATTTATTCACTTTATTTTCTTCTTGATTTCGTTCCTGATGCTTGCATGGGGCTTTACTTGGCCTTTCTTTGTTTTCTCTGTGGACTGGATCGATTGGATTCTGTCTTCCATGGACAGACTCCCTCTTTCCGTTGGAGGCGGCGGAAGCGATGCCGGGCCTTCGAGTTCGGGGCGCCCGGAGCTCGATCTAAACCAACCTCCAGCTCCTGAGCCGGGGCTAGATCTCAACGGCCCCCCTCCTGCTGAGCCTGAGCCGGCCCCTCCTGCTGAGCCTGCGCCGGCCCCTCCTGCTGAGCCTGCGCCGGAGCCTCGCCCTTTTTTCTCATTATCGAAGGAGCAGGAAGAGCTCAAAAAAACCGTTAAACGCCTTCGCTATTATAAAGGGATGCTCAATTATTGGGAGGGGGAAATGGATAAGTGTATTCAGAAAGACATGGAGAGGCGCGAAAAGAGGCGGAGGGGCGGAGGAGGGCTCTAAGCGGATTAAAAAAGTCGATCTATACGGTCGACCCCGCTCGGCTGGCATCCGATTATGCCCCCGGACGTATGCCCTTTAGTCATTCATTGAAGAGGAATCATTCCATTTTGAATGGAAGCTGTGAAACCAATCCCGATGAAGCTCTTTTTTATTTTTTTAGTGAAAAAAAAAGATTGCTGCGTCCTATAGGAACTGCCGGGATTTCCACATGAGAGAAAAAATGGAAATGGAACAATTGAACACCATGATCCAAGATCTGAAACAGAAAAGATCCGCGTCCTCGACCTTTCATTCAATTGTCCAGGCTTGTTTCCCTCCCGATACTCCCATCCGAGGTAGCTGGATTCAAACTTTATGAAGCTGTGAATTCAGTAGATCCTGTTGATCCTGCTGACCCATGCATACCCGGTAGCAGTTCGTTGTCCGGATATTGGATATCCAGAAAGAAAGAAGGTTGAAGTTTCATTCTTACAACTCTCTTTTTGAAGCAGATAGTTTACAGTGCTCATTCTATAGAAACTGGAAATTGAACAATCAACAATGACTTTCCCATTAATGGAATTGTTCGAGGCGG
This sequence comes from Camellia sinensis, assembly GCF_055761805.1. Taxonomy (NCBI): domain Eukaryota; kingdom Viridiplantae; phylum Streptophyta; class Magnoliopsida; order Ericales; family Theaceae; genus Camellia; species Camellia sinensis. The sequence continues at coordinate 578,285 of NC_043914.1, forward strand.
TAGCTCCCTTTTTAGGGGGGGGTTCAAGAGGGGCTTCCGCAGGACCACGATGTGCATGCACAATCGCCCCTCTCTCAAGAGGCGCAGGCCCACGCATCATCATCTCATCTGGCTCACGAGCAGGAGGAGCGCGGGGGGCTGGAGACGCCCCTTACAAAAAAAAGGATCGAGGCTGGCATTGAAGCTAGCATTGAAGCTCGCCTTCGCGCGTACTGTAATCGACCCAGCGTTACCAAACGCTTTCCCCAAATCCACTTTCCAAGTTTGGATTATTCGGCTTTGGCAAAGCGACTGGCCCAGGAAGAGCTAGAGGTGGGGTCTAGCTCTAAATCAACGGAGGAGCTACTGGGCCTCTTTAAAGAGGTCCAAAGTATTCAAAGAATACAAGGCCTCTTTCAAGATCTGTTAAAGTCTCTTAATGAGAAGGCCAAATGACTACAGGATCATCGGTCTACTCTACCTCAATTCACCATTTCGAACTTTATACAGAAGGTTTTTCCGTACCACTATACCGCAGTTGAAGTGATTATAGCAAGAGTGAAAAAGGGCTCCTCCCCGAACATGCCTTCGGTGAAGGTGGGGTTTAGTTTGTTATACGCTTCCAGAAGATGATCTAGAATGGAGCCCCTCCATCTTAGAAGTTGGGTGGTCTCTTCGTAACAGGGTAGCCAATTATTGGCTGGATTTAATCCTTAGCGCTTTAAACATTTGTGTATTGCTTAAAGAGCTCTTTTGAAGCCGGTGTTTTCGAAAGGAGCGTAGCCTTTTGATCCCACTCCACGGAGGGAAAACTCCATTTAAGCGAAAAAGACGGTCTTTCATATCTCGATGTGGCAACGGGACTTTCTGGACTCCAATACCCGAGGTTTAAGAATTCCATATACTCAATCTTTCTTATTCCTGGATGGCAGTCTCTTCTTCTTCGTGCTTTGGAGGGAAGTACGAGCACCTCTTAGCCTAATCCTAGCTTTCCCATAGACTTGAATCTTAGAAACCTGGCTCGAGAGACCTTTTCTCAACTTTCAGGACAGACAGAAAAGGGCAAGCTTTCCACTTCTTCATGAAAGACCACACGACCCAGCCTTTAATTTAAGGCCTTTAAGCTCTATTACTATATTAACAGCTAAACCCTTATCCGCAGGCGGAGATAGGGGAGACTCAGGCACTGAGCTCAATAGATGCAGAAGAAGGAGGACGTCGGGGATCTTTTCCTTGACTTGGGATTTCCTTTATTCATAGAGGAGAAATGAACCCTAGGATATTTAAACCTTAGTCTTTACTTCTCTATTAAACCGAGCTCACGATAAAGAAGAAAAAGGGCGATCGATCTATGTCCATCCTAACAACACGAAAAGAAAGCAGACTTGATCGTCTGAGTAGTCTGATATAACATCTACCAATGACGAAAGCAGCCAGCTGAGCTGAAAAAAGGGAAAGCAGCACACGTGAGGCAAGATGAAGAGGGCATTGCTTGGGGACGGCCCTGAGACCATTCCTTTTGAATAGAGCGAAAGCACCACACCCGATTTCGCTAAAGAATGAGTTTCGTACTAAGAAAAGACTTTTTTCATCCTGCGTACTCCGCTATAAGGCATTGGCACACCAAAAGGTCTCTTTCAAGGCCTAAAACATGCATTGTAGCAAACATAAGAAGACGCGCCTGCAAGCCTAGCCCATGAATTCCTCTCTTGAGGCAATCCCAAGCCCATGCAAGAATGACCTCATTGTCATGGAAGCCCTTTCCTTACTCCTCAATATAGTCGCAGGTAGTCTTCCATACATTAAGATTTGCAGCACCTATTCAGGAGCTGGGGAATCTGCTTGCAAGGAAAATCTTGATTGAAGGTCCTAAGAAGTAACGAGGCGCCGATCAAGAATAGCCATCCTGTAGAGGGGGGTTAGAGTAAATAGGGGGTAGAATACCCCATATCTAAGAAGTGAATTGTCTCTCGAAATCTGACTTTATTTACGTTGCGGACGGACGAAACCAGTATCAAATCGTACTTCTGAAGAAGAATCAGAACCACAAACGACGAACAACGTCGATTGGAGAATTGGTTACTCTTATATCAAGCAAGTATTCACCCAACGGGCACAGAAGGGTCCTGAACTTCCAAAACCTTTTCGTACCCTCTCTAAAGTTGGGTACGGAAGCCATCTACTACTGAACTGACCTGAGGGAAGGTGCCGACAAGAAAGCAGCAAGCCACCGATGAAAGGAAGATCCCGGCGTACCTTCGATAGAAATGAGAAAATCAGATAGTGCTAGCAAAGCCATCACCTTTAGAAGAGAGAAGGTAGCAACCGATCCGGGTGAAAGGGCAAAGGATATAGATAGAGTGGAAGCCTTCAGTTTGCTAACCAGAAAGCATCCCTTTATGCTTGCTTCGAGTGTGCTGCAGTAATGGAAATGTGCTGATGAAGCAGCAGGCATCGACAAATGGATAGATACATGGATTCAGGCTCTTCCGCACCATATCCAACAAACATGACTATAGGTTCGGCGAAGACCCCACGAAGGGACTAGAAGGCCTGAGCAAAGACCAGTGATAGATGAGGGAGCAAAAGAACAATAGCGAGAGACTCGTAGGCGTCGATGGACGCGTGATGAATGTGAGAAGGATCCAAGGGAAAAATATAGATATAGAAAGAGAATCGAAGGAAAGCTACAGATGGATTAATACTTATATGCCGCTCGAGGACAATTCCATGGCAATGGTGTGGTCCAAAGAGTCGAGCTTTTGACTTTCCCGAAAGACAGAGACTCGTTGAGATAGGAAAGAGCATAAGCTAGCTGGTCTCGACAAACAAGTAGGAATACCTATTCATTGCTGGAGGAAGTCCCCAAAAGAAGAGAGACTAAACTCTATTTCTTCTATTGATTGATAGCGAGGAAGCCAAACCATCGATGGAGTGAGAGAAAAGGAAAGCACGGTGCCTATTGATTTCACTTTGCACCTTTTTCTTCTAAGGAAGTAAAACGTTGCCCAAAAGCTGAGCGGGCATGGGCACTGTCTATAGGGATAGGCTCTCCTTGCTCGGTAAAAGAAAGATTCTTATGTGGTCAATAACACATCATGAGCCCTAGTCAGCAAGCTGAAAAAGCCCTTTCCCCTTTCTCTAATAACGAAAGCAGAGAGCAGCCCCTACTGGATAATAGTTCCCCGACGTAGTTTCACCAGTGGCAGTACCCCCCTGTCTCCATTCTGAACAGAAAAGGAAACCTAGCGAACGAGGAATTATTTTCTTATCTTATATACTCTCTTATATAATCTCAATTTCCCGAGCAGGAAGATAGGAAGTATTGAAAGAGAGATCGATCATCCATAGCAGGAAACGAATTTCCTTATTTCCACATAGGCAGCCATAGATAGTCGGCTAAGTAGGCAGGCTTTGAAGAAGCACCGAAGAAAGAGCCTGGGATGAAAGGCTTTTCAAAAAGAGAAGAAAGAAGCCATGCCAGAAGGTCCGTAGAGAGGTAGCAGTTCGGTATATCTTCCACAGGAGGCATCTGACAGGGCCCGTTATTTTTGACATACCAAATGCTTGGAGTTCGAGAAGAAGGCTATATCCGGCTATATCCCGGAATCGCATATACGCTTATGCCCTAGAGCAAGGATGCCTAGGATTCCACCTCGGGTTAATGTACCTCCATTCAGATATTGACCCGCATCATTAGGTTATCCCACATGAGGGGTTGAGACAGTCACTAGGCGGGCTGTCTGGTGCAGATTTCCTTGTCGCGCGCGATCTGAACGACACTAATAAGTTTGCTTTTGGGGCTGGATTTGAAAAAGGTATAGCTTAGTCGTTTTAGGATGTCCCTGCTAAAAAAGAGAGTAAGTAGTATCTGAGCCAGCCAACACGACGGACCTTCAAACAATAGAAATAAGATCCTAAGTGGTCTCGAAAGTGGGGTTTAAGACGCCAACAAGCCCATATCAAGTCTTTCCCTCCTCGCACCTCTCATTGGAAGTATTGCTTTAGGGGACTGGAACAAGAGAAAGAGGAGAGAGCCAGGCAACTAAGAACAACAAGTGAATCTTCGGGAAGCCCCTTACTGTTGGAAAGCCTAGGGATTCGTTCTCATACCCGACCTGCAGGGACAGGTACCAAGCTCAATCATCGTCCGTTGCTTCTTTGGTGTCAAAGGGTGGATTCGATTGATATGGCAATCTCCTGGTTTGGTTTTTTAAAAGCTTTTGTCTCACACTTCTTAAGATAAGACTCTTGTTTGAAGCTAATAAAATAGGCATTTTGTGCATAACTCGAAATATTGCTCACAGGTCTTGTCCTTCCTTTCCATTAGCTACTGCTTTTGCCTCTGACGGCACAATTCTCCTAGAACCAAGCCCACGAGGACTTCCATAAGCGAAGGGGGACAGAGTCCAGGTTTCCAGATCTGATTTAGCAATCTTCTTCTTCTTGAACTCCTCGTCCTAGCTCTTCTCTTTGAATCTATTATGACATAGCATAAATGGTCCACCCTACTAAAGGCAGGAAAGGGCTTTCCCTCCTACAAGGCAGAACCTAATGGATCGAACTAACTGTCAGACAAGCGCAAGAAAGACCGGATATGGGCTGACAGGATGGAGCAATGCAAGCTTACCGGGCTAATCGCTAAACGTCTTGCCTCGTTCTTAGTGCATTTTCACTTCTCGTTCTTTGTTCCTGTTTTGGTCCTTTTTCTCACACTTTGGAGCTCTGGTCGTAGGTTCAATTCCTACTTGTGTGATCTCACTTGAGGCAAAAGTAAGAAAAGAGAGCTAGAGAAAGAAGGTTGCGGGAAAGCATCTGCTATTCAGACTGGCATTCTAAATAGAAGTTGTGGTATATGCAGTTGGTGTCCTTAGTCAATTTATGCAGTCTCCACGTATCCCTCATCTCGAAGCTGTGCACAGAATTCTGTGGGCTGATCGAACTAATCTACGTTTGGTGGTTGATCATATGCGGCTACCTCTGCCCTTTATAGTGATGGTAAACTGGCTATGACTTGACTACTGGTGCATCCGGCTCTCGATCTCGATCTATAGCTACTGGCTCAACAACTGCTATTGTTGGTCAAGCAGTAGGGGCTTGTTGCTTACTCTGCTTACTCTACCCCTACCTAAGGGCCTTACTCATTCAACAAGCAAGTTAGCTACGCTCACCGAGCCAAGTTACCAAGGTCCTATAACCCAGAACTAAAATGTGCCTACTTTAATGACTATAGGAGCAGGAGCTGGAGGTGCATTGGGTGCCTGCTGCACTGGTATAGTAGGAACTGAGAAGCCTTCCTTGAATCACTTAGATTATATATGGCAATCAGAGGATTGATTTCGGAAGGGGTGCCCGCTATACCTGGTCCAGTCTTAGTTCTAGATCCTGAAGATTATCTGGACTGGGAATGAATGGGACGCTAGAATTGGGATAAGCAAGCGGGGAGCCCCGGCTAGGGCAGGATTGGATTGGTTTCCTCGCCTTGGGAGCAAGGGCTTGGCATTCTAAATAGAAGGCGTGGTACGGTCAGAGGCAGACTGTTCGATATCACCTCTGGAGACATCCCGACCTCTGCGTACCATTTCACATAGGCCAACCACTGTTTTAGCCCCCTTTGGAGTAGAGAGTAGCATATCATCTTGCCAATAACGAATTCTGCTTAGTGAGCAGAGAAGACCGCTTTGTCTCAATCTATTGGTCTATGCGGATCAGGGGCCCAGCTAACGAGCGTGCGGGGAATAAGGGTACTGGATTGCGCTCATATTCATCACTGACTTGGCTATCGGTGAGCGGCTAAGGGAGAAAGAATATGATTCCCTGAACGCTAACTGAAAACTAACCCAATCAAGGACTAACCAAGGTATATCAATTCGTTTTCACTTCTAGAAATTACCTTTCGGGCGGGGGCGAATCAGGTTTAAGAATTCCTGAAAGTTCAAGCACAAGATCCTCATAGCTTCTAGTTTGTGAATGCTTAAATCGCTCTTTTTTAATGAAAAATACGGGGGTTTCTAAACGATTCCACTTTTGAGCTTAGTCACCCGAGGTAAAATCGATTTTAATGAAAAATACCGGGTTTCATAGTTCGATGCGGGACTCCAATACCAGATTCCTGCAGCGGGTGTCTGGTTTTTCGTATAGAACTGGATTGGCCTTCTTTGTACTTTAAGGTTATAGAAGGTGCCCCAAGCCAAGGGTGCTTGCTTGGTCCGGTTCAGGGTGCTTTGACTATTTTCAATACCTGCTTGGCTGGCGGGAACGAGCAGGGCAGGTACAGAGGTGGCGATGAGGGAAGGGACGAAGCTACCAGTTCAGAAACCTACGGAAAGCGATGGGAAGGAAAGGATCAATAGCAAAAGCGGGAAGAGATACCATGGATGAGAGATCATAGACCAAAGACTAGTTCGGAGTAGATCGAAAGAGATTATTAATCATAGCACAGGGTCCCGGGACCTAGCGGATGGTCTTGTTCCTCTTCCTATGACTAATACGCCGATGTAGACTATATCCACAGCCTTTCATATTAGGGTTGTGTTCTTAACGAATTTGTGTGTGAAACTCGTTTAGGCGAATCGATCAATAGAAGGGCACCTACCTTTTATTTTTTAAGTGTTGATTGTATGCCTGGAAAAGCTAAACAGAAAGAGTGACTTCAGGCGGTCTGACGATTGATTGCATTTGGTTTAATTTCTCTTGCTTTTTTGGGCAAGGGCAGGAACTGATTGCTCTCAAAAAGGGAGTGTACGTAGAGCAGCCAGGTTCAACCAACCGGTCCAGCCATACAGCTAGAGCTATGAAAGAGAACAACAACCTTTCTCTTAATGGTGTAATAAAAGACCGATAACGAGAACCGGTCCTCTATCCTCTCTTGAGCTTTTTCTCCTTCTGTTCGGACCCTCCGCTTTTACTTGAGCCTATTCCTTCCTTCCCCACTCACTCTTATCTTTACCCAAGGAAACCGCATTATGTGCTGTATTTTCTTGAGAATGACTGTTGGGTTTAAGGAAAACAGTATATATCAGTATATATACCTAAAGTGGGAGCAAGTTTCTCTTTCTAGTCCTATATGTTGACGACATACTGCTTCAGTGATCTGGGGCTGTTGCACGATACGCCTCATAAGGAACTTTGAGATGAAGGATATGGGTGAGCTTCATATGTCATTGGCATTGAGATTCACAAAGACATTTCCAGAGGTATCCTCAGACTATCTCAGAAGGCCTAAATCCCAAAAGTCTTAGAGAGGTAAGGTATACAGCACAGCAACCCCAGTATGGCACCTGTACAGAAGGGAGACAGGCTCAGTGTTTCGCAGTGCCCGAGGAGCGATATAGAAAAAAATAAGATAAAGGGCATTCCATATGCTTCTGCTGTTGGAAGCTTGATGTACGCCCAGACGTGTACACGGCCGGACATTGTCTATGCTGTGGGTTTACTAGGTAGATACCAAAGTCACCCAGGCATGGAGCATTGGAAAGCTGCCTTCAAAGTAATGAGGTATCTTCAGGGGACCAGAGACTAAATGATCACATAAAGGCGATCCGATATACTGGGGATCGTCGGATATTCGGACTCCGATTACGCTGGGTACCCAGACACCAGGAAATCGACATCAGGATACGTCTTCCTGCTTACCGGCAGCGCCATTTCGTGGAAGAGTGAGAAAGAGTCACAGCTTCTTCCTCTACACACGCTGAGTATATTGCTTGCTACGAGGCCACATGCCAGGCCAGGCTATACAGAAAGCAACCGTCGTTGGCCCTTCTTTTCTTGTACTTGATCACCAACTCGAACCGTTGCAGGAACTGAAACTCACTTCATATGACGCGCCTCCTGAAGCTTGGACTGCATCTGTAGATACTGAAGGGGCTTGTTGATCAGAGTGGCCTATTCGTAAAGCGTCTCCTTCCCGAGCAAATAGTGCCTCCAGTCTTTCACAGCCAGCACTCTCGTGTACATCTCCTTCTCGTATGTGGGATAGTTTAAGACGGCTGTATTGAACATCTCGCTGTGGTACGCGACCACTCGGCCGTCTTGCCATAAAACGGCTCCCAAAGCATGAGCAGAAGCGTCCGTCTTGATTTCGAACGGCTTTTGAACGTTTGGCATGGCCAGAACCGGTGCTTCGCAGACTTTTCTCCTTAAGTGCCTGGAACGCACGCTCTGGATCCTCTCCCCATCGAAAGGTCTGTTTCTTTTCTGGGCCCCGAGTAAGATCAAGCGGGAGTAGTTCTTTATTAATCTTTAGTGCGGAGGGTCATGCCGAGGAAACTCCTTACCTCCGTCAGCGACTTGGGGGTTGGCCATTCCCGGACAGACTTCGTCTTCTCAGGATCTATCTTGACTCCGGATGAGCCGATGATGTGCCCCAAGTATACCAGCTCAGCTCCCCGCCCCCTCTTTGCTTTCCGCTTTTTTGGCCTCTTGCCTTGCTTCCTTTGTTTTGACTTTGTTATGTGGACTCTGTTGATGGATGTGTCGTATTGTTGGCATCGCATCTCACTTTACGTCATTTCATCATTTCTTTTGTTTGTCCAGAACATCGTAAATAGCATGATTCGCTCCAGCTGTTAGTCTGTATATGTAGTTTTCTTTAGTATTGATAATCGTCCGATTTCTACTACTAAAATCATATGTATTTTCGCTCTACCCTAAGAGTTGTGTTTTCTTGCCGTGCGCCCCATTTGAAAGTCCTGGTTTCGTTTTCCGGATCTGGAGGTGTCTCCGAGTCTGCAGCTGCTAGCTCAGAAGGATCAGCCGTGTAATAAGAGGTAGGATTTGTCTACGAGGTTATCGTACTGCCCTCCAAAGTCAGTCTCCTGCGGGCCTCTTACTGATTGGCCCCATTCGCGTATGTCAAAAAGCGGGATACCCTCTAGCCCGTGCTAGCTCTTAAAGGGAGGATGCTTCCCCGTAGGAATCAGAAAGAGAATGCTACTAAAGTGGTCGGTCGCTGAATCAGAAACCCGGGGGGACAGAAGGGAAAGAAAGAGAGGGAACTTACTAATAGGGAAAAAGCGGGCGGTAAACAAACTTCAGCAAGAGTGAAGTAAACAGAAGGATGAAGTAAGTGCAACAAGGGCCAGTCAACGAGAAAAAGGACCTTCACTCTCGTTTTCTGTCTTCGAGTCTTGGTTCAGTTCGTTCCTCTCTCGCCCTATCTTACTAATAATAATAAAGGAGTTGATCCTACATTCCGTCTAGCAATCAATGTCTGAGGACATAGTCAACCTCCTACTATAGCTAATAGGAAAGGGCGGAACTTAGCTCAGCACTAAGCAATCTAGGGAAAAGAAAGCTAACTACCACATACAAACTACCTAGGCCAGGAAGCTATCCTAGTCAGGTCTTCTTTCCTTTCAGTCTCTTAGTTACGAATATTCTTATCCTATAGTAAGACTGATAAAGTCTTCACGTAGTTCCTTCTCTCACGCGCTTTTCCACGATTCGCCTGTGGTAAAGCAGCCCTCTAATATCCTTTCGAGTGAGGTTTCCACTATGCTAGGAGGGGCTAGAAGGTAGGAAGCTGGGGGTCTAGGTCACAGTACGAGAACCTATTATCCTACCTCTTATTACTGGGGTTCTATACCCCTTTTCTCAACGTCGAAATAGGCCAGGGTTCGTCTATTTCGATACAAAAACCACGACTTTGAGAGACCAGACCAAACCCACTTTGGGAACTCAAAGACCAGGAAACGGAAGCACGCTTAAGGCAATATGAATAGGGGATTGAGTGGGGACGGACACCATCCCTGCGGAATGGAAAGAAGGCAATCCAACTTAGTGAGCTCGTAAGTGGAAGCGTTTAGGAAACGAAACAGCGTCTTTTGGGCCTCACACTAGATATTCTTCTAGATTGGATTTGAATCAAATCTCAATTCGTCCACTTTATCCATCGGCAGCTGCCCGAGCGAGCTCAGTTCAGTCGGCGTTCTGTGTTCTAATACGAATATTCTCAACCCACCTTTTTGAGAAGCCTTTTTGTTTGGCATCGTGGTTTGGTTTAGAAAACCTTGTGCTTTTGGCATCAAGCAGATTTCGAAGAGGGGAGGTTACTCTGTTTAGGAGGAGATTCACCAGCTTGGGCTTAAGACTGTCAATCCTTCTTCTTATGTGATTAGTGTGATTAGGGGGAAACCAGCTCAATCTGATCTGGAGGGAAGGGGACGTTCGATGCTTTAAACTCGAGATTTGGATACAAAGAAATAAATGGCAAAAGAAAAAAGAATAGAGATTTCGATTGAGGATATCCTGATATGCCCATATCTTAAGATATCGACTGGCTACCCTATTTCACACTAGCCGAAACGGATAGCGAAATACCAATTATTCCACCAGTAGCCGAATCCGCCCTCTTCTTCTTCTTACGCGTCCGATCCTTCTGATCTAGCAGCCTGATCCAGCAGCTGCAGCATCTGAGTCCAGGATAATGACTTTGCATTGGGCGCGTGAGATGCTTCGGTTGCTCCTCCTAGGCAGGTTGTAGGCCTCGAAATCGCTTTCTTTAGGTGTCAATAACTGAGATGCCCCTTAGGCCTGTCAAATAGATTTTATCATTAGAGAGATGGGGCATAGAATGGATTCTTGAAAGCCAAGGTTCGAAGTCGACGATTCAGCTCAACCTTGAAACCAGACAAGAGGGGAACTTCCGCAATGTCAGGAGAGAGGGGGCGGGCGTACAAAGCAGATCGTTCTTTCCGGGTTGACCTAGAAGTGAGAAGGCTTGGCTTTCGGGCGCGGATGCCGTTCTTTATAGGTATGTTGTTCTGGTTTGAAGCCGTTTTATGCTATTCTTTGATTATGAATAGGAGGAGTTCGATGCTCGAAAGTCCAGGGTTTTCTCAAGGGAAATGGCCAATGAATCGATCTTCGTCTAGCTCCCCATCTGCTTCTTCTTCTTTGGATTAATCTCCAGGGCATCTTGACAAGGGGACAGCCTTTATCCCATAGAGGAAGCTCCAACATCTCTCAATGAATGGGTCGAATCGTGAAGAGGAAGACAGGGTTGGGCTGGAAGGCAGGTAAGGCTCTTCTTCCTCTTTGGCTTTTTCGTGAGAATGAGCTAAGAATTCTAATATTCTTAGCTTAGAAAGAAGGGCTTTTAGGCCCGCTAGCTAGGTTGATTCTATTATATTATATTATAAGGGTGGTTTACAGCTAGGGGGTTCGCACGAGGGATCTTGCTAAAGGAAACGGGACAGATAATAGATCTTTGGCCATCTCCTCATCTGAGGCTGCTGCTTCTTCTTAATATCCCATCGAGCAAGAGAAATGGGTGCATAGGAAAGCAATACCCCTACTTTATAGTATAGGTTGCAAAGAGAGTTTGCTACTGAGCGCTGCCCTGGGAACAGGATTGGGAAAGGAATTACGAGATTCCTGACTAAAAGCAGGTTGGAGAATGCTTCTCGATCAGATCAGAGAAGTACCGTTGACGTTGACACATCGGTATAGCTGTCCCGGGATTTTGAATTCAAATCGTTGGTTGGACCAATCGAATCGTCTACTAAAGGCATTCTTGCAAAAGAGCAAGAAGCGGAACTAGACGCGTACAGATTTGTCATGATTCCATTGTTAAAAAAAAGATTCCTTTCTCCTTTGGCACAGGAAGAAGGGCACATTATGCGACACAAACTCGTTAAGTAAGAAGATGGGCCTCCGGTCGTACTCTTGAGAGTGACCTCGGGGATAGAGCAATTCTTGGACTGCTACAAATGTAACCTATTTAGTGAAAGAAATTGCTTCTTGTTTGGGGAACAGAATCAGTAAGACAATCGGGCTTACCGGGATAACCTCAATGGAGGGCTTGACGTGGAAGGATCGAAGAGAGCGCTAGTAGATCGAGCTGTAGGTGCATGGACTTGGCTAGTGAAGCAAAACTACTCATCTTTCCATAGAGAGTGCTACCCTAGAGTAAGATGAGCGACCCCAGTGGCAACGTTAGCCCCAAGGGTTCACTCCCTTCACTAGTCAACGAAGTGCGGATGTAGGCACATTCTTGCTTGATCATTTGCTCTCACTAGACCGCCCTAGAGTACGATACTGGTTCGCCATAGGTCCGAAGGGCTGTCTCTTGTGTGCGATGGTTGGGCATGAATGGAGCTTGCTCGGTAGAAAGGAGAGTAACCTTTTCGGGGAGTAGAGATCGAGCAATGAGAGTAGACGATTTTGAACGTAGAATGCATGTGAAAAGCAGAATCCTCATAATCCTATGATACGAGACTAGTATGGTACACAAGAATTGGTGGACTCGGATAGGTTCCTCTTCTTTATAAGTCACTCGGAGATAGATCAATTAGTTGACCAAATACGGACTCTCAGGACTAGCATAGCTTCCCCTTCTATGACTAGGGAAGACCCTATTCTTCTCTTCCTCGGGGGCTAGGAGCTCAATAAGTGGGTTTGCTTTCTTATGGGCCCATTCCTAGCTGTTGGATCAGACTGTGCAGAATGAGTCTGCGTGGTCTTCCTTGCCTTGTACTGGCAGTTGGTCTAAGGTGAAAAGTGAAAAGAAGAAATCGAAAAGCAGTTCTGTTTGTTGTCTGGTTGTCCCCTCTCTCTCAGGATAGAACAAGACCCTCTCCCATATTCAATTGGTCACCAGAATCAAGGAATGCGCGTGAACAAAGAACTTGATCGAGAAGGCCTCGGGGCTACCTTTCCTTCAGGCATTCCTACCAGATTGGGTGAGGTTTCCTTTCTGCTGAAGTTCAGTTCGGTCTCAGCCCGAGCTAGTGCAGTGCGAAGGATTCTAGTTCTCATTTGGCTCCCCTTGCCTTGAGTGAACAACCGCAATCCCTCTATCTAGGAGATTGCACCGGGCACATAAGATGAATTAATCTTTTTAGTCCCCCTTTTGCCCAATTCCTATCATACTAATTGCTCCCAGCAAACGAATTACTCTTCTTTGTGTGTTCTCCTAGTTATCATTGATAATAAGAATCCTAGGAAGAGCAGTTAAGCTCCGTTAACCTGTTAATCTGTATTCTCCTAATCAAGCTCCTGGTGCTAACTCATTCATACTAAGGGCAGTTAACCCGTAAAACGACTCCTGTTCCAGTTGTCATTGATGAAAAGGGAAGGGAAAACAGCCGAAATAGGGTTGGCATAACCAGTTCGAACCAATAAGTGCCATTTCTTAGGCAAATGTGACAATTACAAAGCAAATATTCCTCCCACGCTGGAAGTTCAGGAGTTCAGTTCAGTGCCATGAGCAGATCGAATTAAACAATAACAAGATTCCTCCCTTACTTCAAGTACCTAGACGTCAAACACGAGGAATGGGTCTAATAATCAGCCAATCGTCCTGCTCTATCCATCTTACCAAGTGTTTGGCTCGGAACGGAATCCTACCCTGCATCATCGAAATGTCCCGAATCTGACTTTGGGGTGGATCAGTCGAGTTATCATAGTCCCGCCCGATGGGCAATTGGCAACTAAGATCAAAATCCATGGTTTCGCCTACCAGTGAGTAAACAAGACGGGGTGGTAAAGTTGGGTCTCAATAAAGGCAGTCCGACAAGTACGTTGTCCATTGCTTCAAGGAGGTTGGTAGCCGTCAGTGGAAGGACAGGCTTGACGAGGGGGCTAGTTAGGATCAAATCAAGGGCTGGTCGAGTAAGAGCTCCTGCTTACCTCTCCCCTATGATCCCTGGAGATAGACCGGTGCCGCTTTTCCTGCATAAAGTCGGGAATAGAGTCAGGCTTTTCCCTGAGGGATCTAATTTGTTGAAGTCAATAAGCGTGAAACCTGGATTGAAAACCTAGCTCAATAAGTGAGTTTGCTTCCCTTGCAAAGTCATGGGATAAGGGCGGACTCCTCCTTCTATCTAGGTCTCTGTCTCTATGTCTCCAGTTATCAGCCGCAACCGACGCATCATACGTTTCCTATGCTATCTTGTAAGATCTGCATGCAGGGTCTCTGCTCTTTTCCCTATCAGAGGCATCAGATGCTAGAATCCCGCTTCTTCTGCGTTTTCCCTCTCTGTCTGTGCCTTTGAGGGGATATTAGCTGTCTTCTTGCCGAGTCTCCCAGTAGTTCGGTTCTTAGAGAGCAGCTGTTCGCTTGCTCTTCTTTGCTCTTGGCAGTTGGATAGCGGGCAACCTCTTAAGTTTAAGACTTCCTTTACTTGTAGTAGAATAAGGAAGAGCCTCTTGCCTTCTTCTTTGCTCTCACTGGAATAGGAAGTGAAGGCAGTGAACGATCGCGCAAGGAGATTCAAACCTAGCTCCGAGTGAGCAAGCCGATTACTGATATTCAAATACCTTTCCTTGCTTGGCAGCTCTCTAAGGTGTCTATCTATCTTAGCTGGCTCTTCCCCAGGGTGGTCTACGATCAGATAGGAGAGAAAAGAATAGATTAGATCTAGCCATCTGGTTCTTCCTGTAATCCAAGATGGCAGCTATCGAAGAGCGTAAGAAAGGAAAAGAAGTAAGAAAAGGTATGGAAGCAAGGAGAATCTCTCTATCTTCCCTATAGTCTGTGTAGTCTGTAGCTTCATTTCCTTAAAGTATCTATTCTAGTTGAGTAAGGAAGTCCTCATAGCTTCTAGTTTGTGAATGCTTAAATCGCTCTTTTTTAATGAAAAATAAGGGGTTTCATAAAGGAAAAGAGTTTTGATCTCACTCTTATGAGTGGAAAAGCAATTGAGGCCAAAAAGACGGGCTTTCTAAACTATTCGACTTTTTATCGACCTCTTATGAACGGAAAATCTATTTATGCCAATTTTACGGGGTTTCATGCCTGTTGTTGACCTTGACCCAGTGGACCTTGTTTACCGAGAAGCAACCATCGGCTAAGGCAGATAAAGATAAGGTTCCAAATCCTGTCGGAGATGCGAGCAGATGATCCCTATCCAGTTGGAGATTTAGATCGAGATCGAGAGTCAGTAGCATTCCTTCCAGTCCCAGTCAAATAAGCACCGGTAGCAGGAGAGAAGGTAGCATAGGTTGTAACACCAGCAATTGACTCAGCATTCGAATCAGCATCTAAGCCAGATCGAGAGCCATTCATTGGAGATCCATATCCTCTTGATTCACCGCCTGCAGGAGAGGAAAAGGCAAGAGTACAGGGAACAAAGCACACAGGAAGGGTATTGAAACCGAGCTTACCTTTTTTTTTTTACTCAGGACTTGTAGCGGTTGACCGGGTTCCCGCAGCAGCACTTGTTTAAGCACCACTAGGGACAGACCCAGATTGAGTATACCCCGCGGCTAATTTAATTTAGAGAGCCAGTAACGGAGCATGCAGCAAAGCCAATGGCAGAGGCACGGGCAGGAGTTTCAGTTGACCGAGTGGATCCATAACCACCTATGGCAAAGACAGTGGCATCCTTTCCAAGTCGAGAGCTAGCATCGGAGGCAAAGGTTGGGAAGGCAGCATAAGAGGTAGCAGGTACAAAACCACTAGTTATATATTGTTGAGATCGTGATTTAGCTGTTGCGAGCTCCTCGCTTTCCGCTAGACCCGCCCTCTAGCTGTAAAAGCTTTTCGGCCTATCGAAATCACAAGTTCGAACCGGCCTTTCCTTTGATAGTCGACAAGCTTGACTTATAGCTAATTCCATAGAATTGGGCCGGCCGCCTGGAATCAAAAGACTTTCGAACCCGTTGAAGATCCTTGTGGCTCCGGATCCCTCCAATCCAGCCGATTCCGAATCGACCAATTCCGGGATCTTTTGCAGCGAAGGCCTGTCATCGAATTCTTCAAACCTAGGGCATGTCGATCCTGAATGAAACTAAACCATGATTGATCCTACTATCAATCAATCCGTCATACAGAGGCGTAACTCCGGCTCTCTCTACGGGTGGAGGGAGGGGCATCGTGAGACCTTGCACGCCCCCCCAGGCCGGGAAGGAGGGGCAACAGCCTTGTCAAGGCGCGGGCCAAGCCAACTCAAAGTGAAGCGATTTATACCGAGCAAGAACCTGCACTAGAATAAGAAAAGCCAGACATTCCTTCTTTTCATAATTCCAGTCCTGCGGGCCTGCCCGAACTGTCAGTGATTCAAACAAAGAGGCGGGTCCGAGTCTTCCTCGGTTGAAGTACCAAAACTCCTCCTCCTTTATCTTCTTCCTACCATCCGGGGGGAAAGGATGAGACGGAATAGCGTGTCATTTCGGAACCGTTCATAAGCGCGCCCTTTACTAAAAAAAAAGTAAAGGAGCGAAAAACTCTTGAGAATTGGGCCGAAGGCATCACAAGATCGAGAGGAGCCATCTTGATTCGGACTAGAAGAGGAAGGAACCTGAGCCCATAGGTGTAGGAATCAATCCACTGTCTCGTTGCCCGAGGAATCAGTTACAGTAGAGCCAAAGGCAGCTATCGCGGTGAATTGTTACGATCCTCCTTCTGGAGAAGCGCGCATGCAGGTGCAGGAAGGAAGCTTCTGCACAGCAGACAATGAATCTATGGGTCCCATGCCTTGTTAGACGACCCGTGCTTCATCCAGTGCCAGCAATCCTAGGCGGAGGGGAGGGCGTAGATCGCCAGGGGGATGAGGATGTGAGACAGAGTTGACTCCCGCGGCCTCTCGGTAGAAGAGGGAGAAAGCCCAGTCCTCTATCTCAGTCTCAACAGAAGGTAAGAGGAAGGGCCATTCCCTCTTTCTTTCGGGAAGGGCAGCGCCTTCATCATGTCAAGCTTCAGGCAACCGATTGGCTCCAAGGGACTTTAGAAGAAGAGCAATGAGCGTAGTGTTGAACTCTTTCAGTAAGCACCCCTTCCGAAATCCATCCTTGATTGCCATCGATCTTTCCTCTCCAACTACCCCCTTATTAAATAAAGAAGAAGTTCGGGAAACCGTCAGGCCCCACTCAAACTAGCTGCCCTGTCACCTTATAAATAAGCATTTCTTCGATTTTCAAAAATTCCGCTAGCCCCATTATTGGGATGCTCAAGCTCAATATTATATTGGTTGTGTTCTACCGCCAGGAGCCTAAAGAAAGCGCTGAGAAAGAGAGAAGTGTTCCGTATAGGTTCGTATATATTATATACTGTGGCGCTATATGATCTTTAGCTATAGGTCTCGTAGAGTGTGCTTGCTATAGAAAGTAAATATACGAGTCACGAGTAAGAGGAGGTGGTAACGGTCGATGGATGTTCATATTTTAGTATTTGCTGACTTCAGCGTCACATCAAGGTGACAGGATTCGAACCTATGGCCCTCTGTACCCAAAACAGATGCGCTGACCAGACTGCGCTACACCTCGTCTCACCACCCCGGAGCATATAGATCCACCCGATCGATGAACACTCAAACCGAACTCGCCCATCCTTTTTGGGCACAGGGACGCGAGAACCAATCCGAGTAAGAAACCGCTTTTCTCAAATCTGCCTCCAACCCCTCTTTCACTTGAATTTCCAAATCCGGCTCGCTCCCGGCTCCTATTGCAAGCAACCTTCGCCCGCTTAGAAGTGGATTCGAACCACTGACACAAGGATTTTCAGTCCTTTGCTCTAACCAGCTGAGCTACCTGAACCACTTTCCTAAAGTTTTTGTTTTCTTCATCGAATAGCGCCCTACCTTACCAAGCAGTGGAGGAGCTTGCTCAAGAACCGAGAGCCGTCCAGTCCCTGGCCGGCCCTCGTTCGGTCAGGTGTTCTTCGCTATAGACGCCACCAAGAACAAGAAAGAGGCTCTCCGCTTCTAGTCACTAAGTAGTGCTATTCTGTCCTCCGGGGGACTCCACCAAGAGGTTCTTTCTCTCACGTAATTTCGCCCGCCCGTTCCACTTCCGTGCCGGAGGAAATGGGATTCGAACCCATGATACAATCTTCTTGTATGTCGATTTAGCAAACCAATGCCTTAAGCCACTCAGCCATACCTCCAAGTTGTTGATCGGAATGGAATTTGATGTGCCGGGTTTGGTTGGTTGCCCGAAGGGCTATCTGATCCGATCAACTGCGTAAGCCGTAGCGCGCTAGCGCGCGTACTCTTCCTCTATGAGCGAGACTCTATCAAAATCTGCCACTCGTTGGGCGACGCCTTCTTTTCTATGAACACCCCACCACTGAATGATGAACTTTGCCAGTTTTCGCCTCCGACGCGACCAGGAGAGAACACACGGTCAAGCCAAGCCCGCCTGAATGGAATTCATATCTCCTTCGTCTGGTCGAGAAGGGAGAAAGCCCGGGGAACTGGACTGTGACTCTTCTATTACATTACGGAGAAGTCCATTCTCGTCATGATCGATCCACGTCCTACCGTAGTGCCCGGAGAACCAGGCTTGCTTAGCTTACAAAGCTAGCTTACTAACGCAAAGGTCTTTTTCGTTGATTGCACGAGCTAGCCAGCAAGCAAGGCTTTCTTAAATGGAACGAGAGCGCGGCCGGTCACCTCTAAGATCGGCTTACTAGCTTGAGGAAGAGACTCTTGAAAGACTAGGTTAGATTCAAATGCGAATGAATAGCTTGAGGAAGAATCATATCTCACATAAGCTCGAGTGAGGCGTGAGAGAGCATCTTGACAGAGGGAGAGAGAAGTGCAAGGAAAGAAAGTAGATCCAGAGACTTCTCTGCATGATATGTATCTTCAAACTAGAGGAAAGACAAGCACGCATATAGAGTCAGGCCAGGCCCCATATAGCGCCCGGACTCAAAAAGCTAAGAAGAAAATCAAAGTACCCGGAAAGACAAGAAAGGCCGGCCCGGAAGAGGTAGTAGTTTCACTCACTTCAGCCTTCTTAGAGCCATAGGCAGGATGGAACGGAAGAGGACCGGAACCAGAGAGAGTGGAACCATCCCTCGTAGTTGGAAGGATGCGGAACTTGATCTACTACGTAAACTCGCTCTATTACTAGGGACGTAGCTACTGGCACGGGATCTTCAATGAATGGCTTTGGTTTTGGTCCATAAACCGGCGCATTCACTATTGGGTTGAGGTAAACGAGGTCAAATGCTTCTGCTTCCGTTACTGGAACCGGACCCGATCTCGATCAAATGCAACTGTTAGGGGTGTTGCTTATGGTTCAATTACTTCGACTGCAGCGACTACTATCTCTGTTGCTGGTCCTGGCTAGGATGCTGCTGGTGTTGAATCTGGAATGGACTATGGCTCTCGAAATGGGAGAGATATGGAACTGGGCGAATAGAAGCTGGAACTAGCACATAAACTGGTTGGGGTGCAACCATGGGATCTAGATATGAAGCAACGAGTTTTAGAACGGATGCTGCTTCCTTTGATGCCTTTGCTACAGGTTCATATGATGGCGAAACTCCTTACTTTGGTACTCGAACTGGCTCATAATATGCTTCCCTCTGTCCTGCTGCTATCCCGAGGGTGTCAGTTGGTACACTTTATACATGATACAACTTTCCAATCTATCGACCCACTCTAACTCCAGCTAAACTTAATTACATAAAGTAAAATATAGTCAAGCCCCTTGTACCCATGTGAGTGGGCAAAAACCAAACCATTGGAAAATGCCAGCTTCGGGAAGATAGCGAAGCCTGCCTTAGGCTAGCGACGTCTTTCCCGGTAAGAAAAAGCACGGGCGGGTACCTCCCTGACCCACTGAATACAACAAAAGAAAGGGGAAGGACGTAACATAGAAAAAGTAGGCTGATCCAGATAAGCATCCTTTTGCCTTTAGTGCTTGGTAGGAGCAGCTGAGGAGCATACGCTAGAATTAGAATCACGCGTAATGAAGCGCTTGTCTTACTTATCTAAAACATAAAAAAAGCGTGCTACAAATAAGCGGCGTATGAACGGAACGAGACCCTTCGAAAGACGAGACTCAGATCGGAGATCAAAAAGCCCTTTCTTTACGTACTATTCATTTTCTGATTTGGAAGATTTTGTATATTCTGCAGGTGCAGATTCGGCGTCTGAAACAACGTATTCGGATGCCATATATCCCCCCCTTATTACATTACTCGGTGGATTTGGAATTTATTAATGAAAAAATCTCCTCCTTTCAAGGAAATGGACTTATGAAATTTAGCGTCTGAAAAGCTATCTCTAGCTTCTTATGATGTGTCGTATGAAACAGCATTTTGTTCTGCTTTTGATTCCGCGGACTCGGATGCATCAGTTTAGGCTTCGGCGTCGGCCTAGGCTTCTTTATACGTTGGATTTGGTACTATAGCCTATGCTTTAGGAATAGGCTCCGGCCCCATAGCTTAAGGTGGAAAGGATCCTACATACTTTTCACACAGACGAAAAATTGGAAAAAACAAATCATCAACTTCAACTGCTGAATGCCCGGGGGTATTCTTATTGTGGTTATAGACCCGCTTGGCTACTGGAATCATTTATTCCCCTCTATTCTAGCTTCAAATTTGGCTTAAGTTTCGGATTCTTAAGATTAGGGGGAAACAGGAGCTTTTGGTTTGGATGCTTCGGTGGGTTCGGATGAAACAGAGGATTCTTACTCCTCAGTGGATGATTCGGCATCCTCGGGTGCTTATGTGTATGCTTTATAAGTTTAGGAAATTAAAATCCTATTTCTATGCCTTCCGCAACTAGGTTTTATGCTTTACTTTAACCTTCCCCTTAGGGCCAAGCAAGGGCTTTCCTTTCCGCCCTCCCTCTACAGACTTTGTCTTAAAAAATTCTTTGGTTTTCAACCTACACCTGTAATCTACATTACGTGTAGCGATGATCCGAACTTCCATTTTTATTTCGTTTTAGAACCCCCTGGACCTGACTTGGATCTTGAGTTGAGATTGGCCGCTCCGGCAATAGCCCCTTGACTTACGAAATATTCTATTCATTTCCCACCCACCGCCCATCATGGAAATAGGCTTCTTAAGCCCGACTTCATTCTTCTTGAATCTCAGCCAAAACGGCCGTTGGATTTTGGGTTGAATCTGCTGCTTCTGGCTAGGAATAAATCCTCTCTGCTCCGATTTAGGTTCTATATCTATCCTCCGCCCTGGAGAGGTGTAGAAATTGTTAGAATTAGAAATAGATAGGAGTCGGAAAGGAGTGATCGAGGACAGGTCATAACCCAGAGAGAAAGGCTTCTTACTTAACTAACACCAACCCAAGCGAAAGCATCTCTATATTTATGTTATTACAAAAAAACTCCCTTAAAGAAGCTCGCATGCTGCTAGAGGAAGGCGGCTTCCACTGAAGGTGAATCAACTTATTCGCCTCTTAGGTTACTAGCGCATTTCAAAAAGAAGACAGAGGGAAGGAAGTCAACAAGGGAATCAAACCCAGGACTCGATTACTGACCCTGGTTTGATCTTGCTCCTCTCCCTATCGGCTTTAGTAGCAGCCCTTCGGACTAGCTAAGGTGCCAGTTAGTTATCTCTTTTCTTTCTCGCCAAGGGACTCCAACCAACATAGGGCGGGCCCTCTGCTTAAAGAGCTTGACTTCAAATCCTGATCCGCTAGCTGACGGTGCTTGCGCTGAGTCTCGGTATTCGTTCCTTCTCTAAGCCCTCTATAAGCACTATAAAAGACCGTAACTGAAACAATCAGTCTTTCTCTGTATCATTTGAAAATCATTCATTGAACCTTGCGAGCGGGACACAATGCCTCGGTTTAGAATATCCCTATGGCCGGCCGGCTTCCACTCCGGATTCAACTCCTGCCTGAGCTAGGAGTTCGAGTTGGAGCTGCCTGAGGAGCGAAGCACTTTACCGAAGGTGAAGGAGCGAAAAGCAGTAGTTCGAGGTTCTAGCTGCCTTAGCTTCCTCCGAGCTTAGGGACTGTTGCTTCTGTCTGCCATGTCTCTCTGGAGTTAGCACTACTGGTTGGGAGTGGTGTTTCAAGAGGAGTTGGCAAAGGGTTAGGGTAAGCTGTTGCTCCTTCTCTTTCATCTCGGACTCCCACCTCGAGCGGGTGGACCTCTCTTCCTTCTGGAATTTTAACCATAGCTGCTAGGGTGGCCAAAGCATCGGCGAACCGGTTATCGCTTCTGGGTAAGTATGTGAACGTGATTTTCCTGAACTGCTGGACCAATTCAGACAAGCGACGGTGGTACAGAATTAGCTTGGAGTCCTTCGTCCTCCAGTCCCCAATAATCTGGCAAATGATTAGGGTCGAGTCCGGTTGCTGGTCTTCTCAATCGGCGAAGCCTAGTCCTCTCAAGCGGCGAGGCCTATATTCCCACCCTGTCTCTGAAGTCTTCTCAAACGGCGAAGCCTTGCCCGAAATAACATAGTTAGCATAACGTTACACTCGTTCCCCACGACTAGTGTGGAACTCATTCCACTCAGATTCTTACTTGCTTTCCCATAAGAAGAAGGAGGGAGGGATAATTATATGAAAAAGGGATGGATAAAGGAGCCTGTCCTCTCGAGTTGACTTTGAAAGGATCTATTCATCATTGCATCCTTTTCCTTTTAAATCTGCCTATCCTTTTCAGTCCATTTGGTGATCATCGACGCATCGGCTCAAACGCCAGGCTTCCCGTAAGTCTCGTCGCTCCAGAACAATGAACTTTCAACTTATGGCTCGCCCCTATCTTCCTCCTTAGTACCTGTCCCCGCGGGGAATCATCTCTATCTTTATCTTTGGGTGAAACTCAGTGTTTTATTGCCCCTATTTGTTTGATCTTCTTAAAGTCTTGCTACACTACAGGACACGAGTCTAGGGTGAAGTTGAAGCAGACACGGTCAAGTGAAGTCGACTTCACAAGTGATTCAACATAGCATATGGGAAATAATAAAGAAGAGAAGGGTCTCGCCCAGGTGGCTCCCGCAAGGTAACGACTTCAAACTCAAACAAAGAACGTTCTTCTCCAAGGCATGAGTAAAATAAAATGCTGTTCTAATGCAAGACCCGTCGATAAGCTAAGGCTACGACATGAAGGAAGGTCAGAAGAACTACAGAACCACGCCCACCAGAGCTAAAGGAGACTGAAGGGAGTTGCGGGAGGAAACCGAAAGATAGGTAATCCATATGGTGAAACATGAGAAAGAGGGATTGCTTAAACCGGAATAAATCTAGTCCACCCACACAACGACCGACGGACTCGTGGTACTGAAAACCTCATTAGATGAGAAGGTAGTTGACTGGCAGACCCCTGAACGTACGTTAGCCAAAGGCCCCTATCAACTCAATCTGAAAAGGGAATAGACCGCCTCCGGCGAAACGCCCCGTACGACCTGCGGGAGGTGAAGGTCGCTGGCTTGACCGTGGGCCGTGGTATCTGACGGGACATTGGCCTCCCTCCCGCTACGGCTCGCTCTACCTTCTTTTAGCTATAGGCGTGTCCAATCCGATAATAGTCCGTTCCACATCATTGCATGCAAGGAAGCTCGGTGGGGTTTCATACGAGGGTCCTGCGTACTGTGCCATCGCCCAACCAGTACAGTACGGCCATCCCTGCTATGGTCAACAAGCTCTTGTGTATGGACTTGCGGTAAGCCGCCATTTTGTGTACGCACCGTCCCTTCGCAGTTTCGGTGAGTAACCGCCGGTGTCTGCTGTTCTCATCGTTTCACCGGACCTTGAGTTGCCCTACCCAAACAGGTTTGTCTAGTTGGGCTTAATGCGTCCCCGGTTTAGAAAGACGCCCCACCCCCTGCTGCGCCTGTCTTTGCTTGTCTTTTCACCTTTTTGATTTCTTTTCCGGTTTTTCTGGTACTCTTTCCTGTGATTGTATGGGATATTCACCTTTATGATAACAAGGTGGTGCTTGGGTAGGTCTTCTCTGATTACGTTCGGACGTGACAGGGAAGCCGGAAGGTCCAGGGACATAGCCGACCGATTCATTCCCCATCCAGCACTTAACCGACGAAAGAGAGGGGGACGCGGCCCGCCGCCATATGATACGGATACTATTTTACTTTGACTCTTCCTTTGTGGGAGAGGGCAAAAATTCAAGATGTCTTTTTTTGTTTTGGCGATAATCACTTCTGGGAGGGTGAATGCCAGGTTCCACCACAAGAAAGAAGGACAAATGGAAGTGGACTGGGGGGTCGTCATATGTTTTAGGTGGGGTTTTCTGAAAGAGTGCCCTTTCCTCAGCCTCCAATCGGGTCAGAACAGAGGACTAATCTCACTAGAATTGCAGTCCGCCCCGGCCTCCACTTAGTGAGTTTCGCCTCAAAACCAAAGGGAATAGCAGAATAGAGACAAGTTCCGCTGTGAATGAAGTCTACGTTCCGTAGACTAAACTTCACGGTTATGGATACGAGTTCCAAAGGCTCCACCAAGTTCTGTCTATAGCTCGTTCATAAATTCACTCGACCACTCAGACTTAACGAGGAAGTCCACGTAGACTTGACGATAACTTGTTAGACGAGTTCCGTGTAGCCGGTGAGTATGAGTACAGCCTATGAAACAGGCTTTGAGTTCCGTTGCATTGCAAGAAATCATTCCCGCCATTCTCCCTTCCAGTGAACTCCACGTGTCTGCTCCGGCTACGAAGCGGTGGAGAAGAGTTCCCGAAGTACACTTGTTGCTTCGACTTCATTCATACACTTGTCAGCTCAGTTAGTGAAGGCAACGTGTGAAACGTTGTCTCCACTGCTCGTGAAACGGAGGAGAGTAGGTCAGTATAAGGAATGTTTATCGAGCTCAGGTACGGGCGACTCAGTCACATGTGCTCGACTGAATATGCAGCCACGGAACTGCTAAATCCCTCGTGAGACTCCAGTTCCGGTCAATCGTGCTTGTCAGCCTTCATCACCGCAGCTTTGGCGACCCGACTGAACGAATGTGGTGACGCGACTTGTGTAGCGAGGGACTTTCCGCAGTGAAACCTGTCAAGTTCAGTCTATGAATCCACAGTGGGACGTTCTCAATCCAAGGTGGACTTTTGGGTCAAAGCCTAGACCAAAGGTGCCTAATAGCGCAGGGAGACTAATCGGGTAGCGAATCCCATCCTCAGCTAAACCAAGCCCCGGGTGGTAGCCTAATCGAAGAAGTTGTTGAGCTTGTGCCCAAGCCCGCCTTTTTATAAAATCTCAACGTGGGATAGAGGAGGTTTGGAACCCTCATCGCGAATTTCATGTGGGATATCCACAAAGGATACCAAGGATGGTCGTGGATCAATACAGGATCGAGAAGAAGGGACTGAACTTGAATGAAGCTTGGGTTGACGGGGTCGCTATCAAGGTAGGAAGATCACTAGTGAACCAATCTTGGGAGTAAAGCATGATGAATTCTTCCTCAACATCAAGTTCACCAACTACAGTGATAATGGTTCCGTTCATGGGAAACTTGATACTGATATGATATGAGGATGCCACAACCAAGTTGGCGTGGATCCAAGGTCGTGCTAGCAACATTTTATATGTTTATAGTATGTATATCCACTACATGGAATAGAGTTGACCGAACAAGGGGTCCCACTTGGAGATTAAGTCGAACTATACCTTGCGCGGTTCGAGTGGTCCCGTCATATGCACGAACAGCTGTAGTGAGGAGCAAACCAGGAGGGGTCCAAATTCAACTGCCTAGCTGTACTCAATGTGCTTTTATTAAATTTTGCATAAGTTTCTATCAAGACCCTCTTGATTTGGTAGTGGTCTACAAAGGCCTCTACATACAGGGGTCGAGTATGGGGATAGCGAATGTAAAGTCAAAATCATTCTGAGTGAAGGTAATTGGTTGGGGAGAAAATAGACTTCCCACCATAGCTTGCAAACCCTCAGGTGGAATGGAATTAGGGACGCTTGCTTGTGCTAGCCTTTGCCAGCCCGATGGACTTGTGAAGTGGACAGAAGTTCCATAATCGAGATCTGGGCAGGAATATTTTCTTCAACGGGTCTGTAGGAGATATAGAAGGATGGCTTCGACAAAGCAGGCTGAGTCCCAACTGGTTGAGACTGTGGCTGCGAATGAAAAATTCTTCCTGATCTGGTGGTATTGACTGATGCTGTCTGTAGCACAAGGGAAGGGTATTGATGCAAAGATCATCAAGCCTCAATGGAATGGACCTAGCCAAGTGTAGGATAGCCGTTCTGCTAGGCTTCCCCGCCATGTCGATGGGCGCCCCGACCGCTGCTTGGAGTGGGGTAGCATAAGTCGTTTCCAGTGAAGGGGTGAGCTGTTCTCGAGGATCTGCCACCTCGAGGACTGAAATGTTTGGAGTAGTAGAAGATGGTTGAGGATTTTGTGCTACAAAAATGGGCATAACCATAGGAGGAGGAATCATCACTAGCGGTTGTTTAGGTGCCGTAGACTGCTTGTCAAAGTTTCCATAACAGGGTGCACCATAAGGATGAGAAGTCTGATTAAGGCTAGCTTGTTGTTGTTTTGGCATGCTTGAAGACGTTTGGCTCTCCATGGGAGCCTTGCCCTCTCTCTTCACATGGTCAGGAAGTGGATTCGTGAACCATGTGAAGAGAGAGGTTCGATGGAGCAGCGGTGGATGTTGAGGGTTGGATAAAATTCCCATCAAGTTGGATCTTACCCTCCTCAATGAGGTCTTGAACAAAATGCCTAAGAGCTATGCATCTGTTAGTGCTATGCCCAACATAACGATGGAATTTGCAATATTTGTTGGGGTCATAGCCTAGAGGCTTAGGTTCTGGAGGCGGTCGATAGGTAGGCAAGCCCATCATGTTTAATGAACTTTACTTGTCAAAGATAACCCGGTCAGCAAAAGAAGTCAATTGTCGACGCCTACGCTGACCATTGCTTTGACCTTTCAAATTTGACTCTTGAACAGGAGCACTCTGGACTGTCGAAGCGATGGGAGCTACCTAGCGTGGCTGCTGATTTTGATGTTGTTGGGATGAAGGATATTTTTTTTGTTGCCCTAATTGGAGTGGAGCACAGGAGTATTGCTGTGGAGGTGGTTGACTCTGAACTTGAGATTGCTGGTAGGT
>NC_043914.1:607500-610000 GCF_055761805.1 Camellia sinensis
TTCGGTCCCCCAAACTGACTTACTCGTGGCAACCTTCCGGCCGCCCAACGACCTATAACGCTAGTCACTACTCCCACTGGGGCTAGGAAGTAAGCCCCACAACCCAAAGCGGCGAAGAACAAATAGAATTTGCTACAAAAGCCGGCTAACGGGGGTATTCCTGCGTATGAGAACATAGTAATGGAGAAGGTAATAGCCGAAATAGGATTCGTTTTGGCTAGAGCGCCCAAATCCGCTATATATTTGACACGGGTTTGCCGTAATGCTGAAACTATGGCGAATGCATCTATCGTCATTGATGCATAAATAAAGATACCAATTAGTAGTGATTGAATTCCTTCTATGGTTCCACATGAGAAACCAGTACGAATATAACCTACATGTCCAATTGAACTATGAGCTAGAAGTCTTTTGACTTTCGTTTGGGCCATGGCGGCCAGTGCTCCTAAGATCATAGAAGCAATGCTGCAGAAAAAGAAGATTTGTTGCAATGTAGCTCCATAGGAACCATAAATAGAAACACGTGAAATATTAGCAGAAATAGATATTTTAGGCGCAATAGAAAGGAATGCTGTAACCGGGGTGGGTGAACCCTCATAGATATCAGGTGCCCACATATATAGAGTCAAAAGAGATATGGAGTCCGAGGGGGAGGGGGGTTTTCTTCGGGGCTCGAGAGATGGAATAGATAGGGCCCCACAAGTTTTTAATTCGCCGCTAGGGAATTCACACGAAAGGGAACGAGGAATTCTCAACGAAAAAAGTGCTCTCTGAACCGAACGTGAAAGTAGTTTTCCATCATACGGCTGTTCCCGTAACTCTACTCTCGACTTGGATTATATATCCAAAAAAAAAAAAAGGTCCGCTCTCGGCCATTCCACACGCTGCCTAACAGAGGCGTGGTTATCTGAAGTGGATTCTCTCTTTTGTAGTAGATGCCGAACCTGCTGCCCCATTGGCTAAGAAGGGGGCGGGCGCAGCAGCTACATGGACCCCTTCCTTTCTGTTGTTGCCAGCGCTTTCCCGGGCCGAGCCGGAATTCTTTATTATAAAGGGCAGGCAAAGCCCGAAGGCTGCTATCCCAATAGGCCAGCGGGCGGAACGAGGAGAGGGCCCGGAAATCATACCACCGCGGTCGAAAAAGCGTGTTCCCTTCAGATAACACGCACCCTAGGCCATCCTCGGCCTTCTTCGTTTTCGATGAAAAACAAATAAAATCTCGATCTCCGAAAGCGTTTTCCTTACCCCGCCGCATCTCCCTCCCTTCGTCGAGCCTTTCCTTGAATGGTTGGGGGAAGCATTCCCTTAACTTGGCGGGCATTCTTTCCAGCCTTACTCAAATAGGGGGTGGGTTTGAACATAGGCTCAAACATGATTTGAAGGGTCCTAGCTACGCCATGCGTTCAATACAAAATCTGGAAAGCTGCAGGGATGACAAAAAGAGGGCGCTTTCCTGTGTTGCACTGAAAAAAAAGGACCTAAGAGAAGACGCTCTTCTCTTAGGTTTCTTCCTCCCGCTCCCGCCGCCGCCCGGCCCGCCTTAGAGGGGAAGATTAGCAAAGCGGGAAAAGACAGAGGGAGGGGGAGCAGCATCTTATTCTCTTCGCGAGAACTTCCGGATCGGAGAAGCATTCGGAACGGGCTCCGCGTTCATTTCGTTGGCAGAAACGATCCAATCCATTCGGGGCTTCGGGGAACCCAAAAACGAAGTCTTTTGACTTGATTCATAGATAGAATCAATGATAGATAGACAAGAGATAGATAAACGATATATATATATTTTTCTCTAAAAAAAAGAGGAATAGAATAGACATCCCTTTAGATGTCTATGTATCCTTTATCATCTCCCGATTCTTTTTTATATCGTTATATCTGCTCTCTCTAAAAAAAAATTAAGAGAGAAAGAGCAGATGGATCCTATCCCCTATATCGAACACTCATTCCTATCTATTGATAGAAAGATCTTCGTCAAATACCGGACTTTGCCCTTTTTTAGGAATTCCTCATATCCAAGGCAGCTTACCACAAGCACCCCACCCCATACGACTAGTTGGGGGGGCTGTTCGCCTTTTGAATCAAACAAAGTCAGTAGTAGGGGCTTCATAGCTACTTTCATTCTAAAGGAAAACGAAGAACCAACCTTTAGTCAATAGGAGCCCTACTTCCCTCTTTGCAACCTCATCACTTCAATTCAAGCGCCATTTCTTAGTCACCGGGCGGAGCGCACCTTTGGTACTTCAGTAGGGCGAGCTGTTTGAAAACGTAGGGCGACGAAAGGCTACTTCAATCTAGGAAACAGCCGGAAACTCGAGAGGGTCGCCTTTGGAAGCGTTCGCCGGTAACCAAAGCGTCACTCCTTCCTTTTGATTATGTCGTGACGCTGACTGAATCCAATCCATAAACCCGGAAACAAAACAAAGTTCGTTCCCTTTCGTCAAGTAGGTAAAGTAGGCATACGAACCACTTTAGCTTTGCCTTAGACTCTATTGGAACAAAGCAA
>NC_043914.1:615000-620000 GCF_055761805.1 Camellia sinensis
GCTCTATTCGGTCGGAACCCGGTTCGAGAACCTTCTTTCATAGATTCCCTTCACCAAGTCATCGCCAGCAATCAGCTCTTATCCCTTGGTGTCGAAGGGCGAGTTCCTTTCTTGTCTTGCCCAAAAACTCTTTTTATTCTCATTGGAGAAAGACTCTCCCGCGGCAAGGTTTTACACATAGGACCAGCTGCTTTCTTTATCTCGCTTGCCGTTAGTCCGTCTAGCGCCTTTCGGTTGGGGTCCGCCCCGGGGGTTAGACCGCTTGGGTTATATTTTATAGTATCGAAGGCAGTCAACGTGTCAGCCATTCTTCTCCCATTAGACTTGTAAATCCTTTGCTCTCTTCCAGTTCTCTCCCTCTACTTTATTTGACAGGGGCGGAGAATACCACTCTCTATCAATAACAAGAAAAAAGTAGCAATTCAGTTTCAAATGGTTTAAGCTTGGAAGCAACCTGCTATCTATCGATAGGCGAGAACAGACTGCTATTGGCTGCTTCGCCTATCTATTCTATTATGGCCGGCTTGGAGACATCAGAGGAAGACCATCATCTCTATCCGGGTACGATCATAGCTTCATTCATTCGTTGAACCTTGGGGATAATCATTAGCATTGAAGTCAATCACCACACCACCTCTATCATACATACGACATTAGACGACGCGAGAGTGCATGGTCAACACACACCTAAAGCGCCTACGTTCCGCTTGCAGCCAATACAACCACAACCTAACTTGCACGAGATTCAACTATACTTAGCCCCGCTACTGGTAGTCCCGGGGGGACGGCATCCTCCTATAATAGTTAGCAGTACTGAACAAGCGAGTCATCGGTCCGGGGAAAGAAAAGGACCGCCTTTGAAAAAAAAAAGGAACTCGCTTAACTCGCTAGGCCTTCGGAACAAAGGCGATTCTGTTCATGCTTCAGACGATCTGGCTAATTCTATATACTTCTATCTAATTATACTTCTTCTATTATAATATAAAGGCGAACCTATAGGCCTGTTTTAGCGCCTTTCCAAAGTCAACCTAACCGGTTAGGTTGACTTTGGAAAGGCTACTAAGGACCGGGTGAAGAATGAAAAACGTCCGCTAACGCCCACGGGATAAGATCTTTTTTAGATCAGCAACGAATATCTTGTATCTATGAAGAAAGATTTCTCCCCGGGTTCAGACCCTGAATGCCATACCTTGCTGAAGGCGATTCACGAGAGAATCGCGCACAGTTCCGTTTGACCGAGATGTGAATGCCCGTGACCTTCTCGGTATAGTGATGGATTTCATGGCCGACGTCTAACCGGCACGAATACGCCGACATGAAACGAGTTCCCCGCGGAGCATTTTTTCTTTCGTCCTCGGACGTTCGGACTTCGATTACGGCACTTGCGTTTTCATGCCCGGAACCCTCGCGATTGATTGGGAGAAAGAGCGAAAGCGAGAAAGATGGATTGTTATCCATCGGAAATCGATAGGAATTCCCCGGGGATTGCCTTCTAATAGATGTTCTGTCTTTCATTATTAACATCCAATCCCATGCTAATAAGAAAAACGAGCGATTGCTAGTCAGCTTTCTTTTTATTAAATATAATGGTAGGGGCTGAGGCTCTGAAGGCTTTCCAACTTTCTTCAATTAGGGAATAGCGCAGATGGATCAATCACGCGGTTCTGCAGCGTCCTCCAACTCGCTGTCCGCTCTCCTTCACTTTCTTTGCTGGACGGGAAGATGCGAATCGTGAAGGCCTTCCCACCACGCGAAGTTCAAACCTCGCCGGAGAGAGAGAAGCGAATTGAAAACCGGCCTCAAATCCCTTCGCAATCGAAGGTGAAAGCGGGAAAAAGACGACGAAAGCCTTTTTTCTTTCTTTGTCAGCCGACTTGAAAGGTGCTCTCAGTGTACCGCCATACGCACCCAGATATTAAACCAATTGTGGCTGGCCCAACGGTTTCCAGAATGCCGTTGTCATGATGTTGATCCGGCTTCTGCGACTACGGCATCCGCGTAGCTCCGAATACGCGCATTGGAGCTCTTCGCTCGATGTCCCGGGTCGCTCTGTTGTAAACCGCTGTTTCGTCGGGCGGTGGCTTATTTCTAACACCCCCCTTACTAGATCAAACAAATAAAGCTCCATTGAATGAATCAACTTTTCCCTCCCGAACAAGGGTCAATGGTTCGGGGAAAAGCCTATCTCAGTGATGTTCAAAAACGGGAAAAGCGTCGTTCGAAAACTCGCGTTAGCTCGTTTTGGACCACCTTCTACTTTTGAACCAGTTCTCGACCCCGAGCGTAGCGACCCAAAGAAAGGCGCGCTGGCAGCTCGTAGTCGCGGCAAACGCACTTTGATTGTTCAATCATTACATTAATAGGGGCCTTCCAGGAATTGACCAAGCAGGAACCGGGGATCAAAGTTCCATTGATTCATCTATCTCAAATAGGGAAAAAACTGAATCAAGAAGGGGTCAGCTGAGCTCGAAAGGGGTAGCCGGTCGTCGGCTAGGAGCTCTGGCCGGCAACGAAGCTAAAGCTTCACACTGGTCCACTCGCAACTTACACGGCTAAGTTCCAACTCTATGTTGATAAGAAAAAAGAAAATCCCCTAAGAAGAAGACTTTCAACTATTCCAACAGAAAGGGGAAATTCAAATGCTTCATAGATAACCCCCTGTGTCTCGTTCCCATCCAACTCACCGGGAGATCGAAGAGCGGTTTGCGCTTCGCGCCCCAACCCCCTTAACTAATGGATGCTTAGATACCTGCAACTGAATCTGTAAGCGGCGCAGGGCAGGATGGACGAGAAAAGCGGCGAGAAGAAGACAAACAGAGGGAGGAAGGGAGACCTCTTTCTATTGCCTTCCCTTTCTACTTCTAGACTGGTTCGTCGGCGGGACAGCGAGCCCAAGATCCGATTCGTCAATCGACGAATCCATGCCGCGTAACCTGGCAAAGGAGAAAGAGACGATGGCAACGCACCTCATACAAGAGGGAGGGGGTCCGAACAGCCTTGTACGTACGCCGCCCACGCGAAGAAGTTCTTCTCTAATTCCAAAAAGTCAAGCCACCATTCTTCAGTGATGAGCTCTAGCGAACAAATCTTATGTCTTTTTCCCAGAGAGAAATGTCTTTCCACTAGAACAAGTCCGCTGCGAGCCGAGCTATTTTAATTACTCAACCGAGCCGAGGCACTATTCACCAAGTGGAACTTTTTACTATCTTTACTAAGCCAACCGCCCCTTCTCCTATACCTGGCTGCTTCTCGCTCACCAAAGCGTACTTCGTTTCCCGGGACGAGCGGCTCCTTCTTTCTTCCTTCTAATTGGTAAGAAAGCGGGTTTTCCCTCAGGTTCTTCCCCGACCTTAGATGGAGAAAGAAATGCTTAAGGAAAAGGCGCCCTCGAAGCTGACGCGTCAGTCCTCTCTTATTGCTTTATTTGAACCGGCGTAAGGAGGTTCAGTCAAGTATAGTATAGTGCGGCTTATGGTTCTAGTAGCACAAAATATAGAAACTTTACTATGCTAGTTCACTCTAGAAGACCTAGTCTGACTAGAGTTAGTAGTAGTATAGATTAGTTAGATTCGTAGAACAGAAGAAGAGCCTTTACTTTCTATTATATTAGTAAAGCGCTAGCACCCGTATAGAGTAAGGAGATCTTCTGGATAGCTGCGAAGCCTTCAATGTTGGTATGGAGACTTTGCTTCCCGTTCGCTGAACAACCCCCCTGTTGCAACACTTAACTATGCTTCAAAGGGCGAACTCCACCTATTTTTGAGCTATTGAATTAGGCGATCCGAAAAAAAATTTCTTTCTCACTCCCCTCTATCAGAAAAGGAGGCTTGGCTCTGAAATGGTGATAAGGCAAGCTGTATGTATCTAGGTAGAAGTAGACCTCGAGCTCTGGGGCTTTAAGGGATAGGGCAGGTTTGGAACCCTAACCCAGACCAGGAAGGGAACTATATCCTTAATCCGGGTTAGACTATCACAGACGAGACTCGCCTGGGCTCTCATCGAGACCAACTCACTTCTCTCTCCTTAACGTCTGGTACCATTGCCCCACCACTCTGCCTGTCTTCTTGTGGCCGGGTCGGGTCATTCTTCACTCCTGTTACAAGGGAGACCTCTCTTCGCATACTGACTCTCCAGTTAGTTCCATTTCTGGGGCGAAGCTGAGCACTCGGGGCATAAGGGCCTGCGGTGATTATTAACATGCTTTTCCAGCCCATATCTTCCCACCTCCGGTCACATGAGCTTTCGAGAGCCCGGTCCGGATCTAAACGATTTTTTATGTATGTCTAATGTCTTTCAGCTCAGCGGGATCCAGAGAAAGACAGACCTACCTACCAGAAAAAAGTGGCAAGATCAATCAAACAAAACAAAATAGGCTCAAGAGAAGAACCTGTTTTCTTCTTCTTATATATCCCATCGTATACATCGTAATATAACCCATTTTTCAAATCAGAAAGTACCCTCTCTATTCTTAAGTAGGCCTGCACCTTTTAGGTTATCCGGAAGGAATGGAATGACTAATGTGATGTGAAACCTCCACAAAGAAAAAGCTCCTTGGACTTCCCTATCCGTATGGCCGGCCAATCCGTGACAACCCCACAACAAAGAGTGAAATGCCAAGCCCTTTCTATATTAAAGCAACAAGCGTGCGCTCAAAATACCTCCTAAGCCCCAACCCACCTTGTTTGTGTACTGGAACAGCTACCACTTCCTTAGAACAGCACTAACTTACCGCTCTCTACTATAAGAAAATCCAAGAAAGAAAATAGCTCCATAATAAAAAACTGCCATGAATTACACACACGCAAGTAGTGGCTCGGCTAGAGGAAGAAGCCGGAGCCTATGCACTACCGAAGAATGGACCTGATAGAATCAATCGATTGCATAAGATATGCCAAAACCACTTACTGGTCTTTCCGAACAGAACAGCATAAAGAAAAAAAAAAAAAGAAGTCAAGTAGACTCGGAAAGAAAAGAGATAGTGAAACCCTCTCCCACCTTTT
>NC_043914.1:625000-645000 GCF_055761805.1 Camellia sinensis
AAACTCCTGAAGTTACGTCTTTCAGTACTGGGACTGAAGTCAAGTAGTTGAGACAAGCTGTTTGCTCTTTGTCAGGTGCCGTTAGTTAAGTTCCTTTTGTCCTATAGGTTCGCTCTAAAGGTCAGTGGTTCAAGTCAATAAGCGAGGAGGCCTTCTCACTCAAGCTCAAGCATTTACTTTTCTAGTTAGAGACCAACGTCTTGGGGCTAACGTGGGATCCGCTCAAGGACCTACTGCTTTAGGTAAATATCTCATGCGTTCTCCGACTGGAGAGGTCATTTTTGGAGGAGAAACTATGCGCTTTTCAAAAAAGGTCGGAAGAAATGCACCGGGTTTAAATATATATATATATATTTATATATTACCGGCTGGCTGCTTTTTATGCAAAAAAGACAAAACGGGATTTGATTTCCACTCATAAGGAAGGAAGGTTAGATATCTTTGACAGGGTTGTATTTTTGGTTGAAATGGGATGGTGTTCAAACTCCCGAAATGCAGTCTAGACAGCGGGCCCTCCCCTTTCTGACTGGACGGACTTGGGGAAGGGTCAATCCCCCCCGGAGCATGCTTCACAGCCACTCATTCGTCCTGACCAAATAGTAGAATCTATCTCTCAGCGATTCTTTTCTCCGCGAATCACCCCTTCCCAACCAGCCCGCCCGATCGATCTTGTAAGATCGGCTAATTCAAAGGGATTAATCTGGTCCGAAGTTGTCGGAACGAATCGTTTGCTTTATCGAACAAAGCTTTATTAGGGGGTCTTGGTTGGCCCCCTATTTTCAACAGCTGGCGTCGACCAGCTTTGCGATACGGACGGACACGAAGAAGAACGCAGGCAGCGGAAATGCAAAAGAGAAGAGCAAAGATTCCCGACCCAGAGCATGTTATTGACTCAACCACAAATCTGTTGAATGAAGGTAGCTTGCTTACTCTCAGCCACTAGTTAGAAGGAAATCCCTTGACTTCGCTTATGCCCTTATGCAGTAAAGAAAGCAAGTGAGGCGGGCTAAGATTCCATTCGAAGTAACGTAAGAGGATTCGATCTTGCACCGTCTTCAACTCTTCTCGGGATCCGGAGTTTTTCGAGAAAAGGTCCCATCCTTCAATATCATGATTGGGTCGACCAGGCCAGATCATGAGTGAAATATCATGATCGGGTCGACCAGGCCAGATCATGAGTGAATAGAAAATATAAAATGTACATAGCTGTTCCAGCTGAAATACTTGGAATAATTCTACCACTTCTACTGGGAGTAGCCTTTTTAGTGCTAGCTGAACGTAAAGTAATGGCTTTTGTGCAACGTCGAAAGGGTCCTGATGTAGTGGGATCGTTTGGATTGTTACAACCTCTAGCAGATGGTTTGAAATTGATTCTAAAAGAACCTATTTCACCAAGTAGTGCTAATTTATCCCTTTTTAGAATGGCTCCAGTGGCTACATTTATGTTAAGTCTGGTCGCTCGGGCCGTTGTACCTTTTGATTATGGTATGGTATTGTCAGATCCGAACATAGGGCTACTTTATTTGTTTGCCATATCTTCGCTAGGTGTTTATGGAATTATTATAGCAGGTCGGTCTAGTAATTAGGGGGCGGCCGTTCGGTCGCCTATGATACTAGGACCAATAGGTCAAAAATGGGTTTGTGCCGCAGGTGTTGAACGATCTACTCTACACAGGTGTGGGCTTACAGGGCTAGGGCTCATAAACCCTTTCTTTCATTCATCAATAGGGCCCTGGTCGGTCACTTTTCTGGACCGGGATCGATAAGTGGAAGTCATAAAATAAAAAAGAGATCTTTCTCTTCGCACCTCAGATCAAGAGGAAGGGTAGCTTGTCAAGCTGGCCTATAATATAATAAAAAGATTCGCTGTCTTTTAACCGGCTGTTCTTCTTTGTCAACGCTACTAAGGACCTATAGGTTCGCCTACTTGACTTATGAAAGATAATGAGAATGGGTTATTAAAAAAGGAAAAGGCGCTACTTAGCCCTACATTAGTAGAAGTAAGCGGCTGAGTTAGCCTAGCCTACCCTACTATACAATACATTAGTAGGGTATAGTAAAGTAGGCGAGCGAGTTAGCGAAGACGCTTAGGCTAATAGATAAGAGAGCGTCGGTGCGTAGCCTTCATTCTACTACGCTACGAAAAGGTTACGAAGTAACTTAGCTCGACGTTAGGAGAGTCAAGGGGGAAGGCCATACCTACATAGAAGAACCGCTGTTCGCTGCCTTTCTAAGGTCTAACCTTTCCCTACTGAAAAGGGGCCGCTTTGCACCACTGATAGACTACTTAAGATTCAATTCAAAAGGCCCTACTTAGTTTCGCAAGCCTTTGTCATTGTCAGTCAACTAAGTAGGGCCTGAGGCCCCCTGCGAATCCGTAAATCTAAGGAGCATGCCGCAACAAAAGGATGGTCCCCTATGCATCTCATTCTTTCCGGAAGGGAAAAAAAGAAGTACCCCCCATCATGGTGAACCTCTCCTTGTGATCGGGATGAGGTAGATGCCTCCCAGCCGGGGGGCGGATCGAATCGGAGTTTCCTTAGGTAGCCACCGACCTACAGTTATCCTTAAACTTCCGTGCTTGGTGGAGAAGAGGCGAACAAAGGTACGCTCGCTTGCTGTCTTGTTCTCTGTCGCGAACTGGGATTGCTCGCCAGCTAGGTCAGATTGGAGCAACATTGTATGAGAATTTTTTACCCATATTCGGGGACAAGGGGCGGAACGACCTCTCGATCTACTTACTGCAGCCCAGGAATAACAACGTCGTCTAGGCGTTCCCTGTTGCTCCGATCCCCCCTACGCCTAGGACGTTGTCTGGGCCAAGAGCCATAGTTAGTTGCTGTTTCCATTTGGTTGTTTTTTTCTCGTTGTTGATACCGGCAAGACCCAGCCAGATGATGTCTGCTGGTTGGTAGTGAGAGGACTCTTAGTACCTGCATACCCAAAAGGGGGCGCTAGTTAAAAAACAATAATTTTATTTTGTTTCTTGCTCTCCATTAGCAGCGGGAAAGGAGTCTATCTATCTGCCTAGCTTTGGTAGATTTCCCCCAACGCAATCCACAGAAATTCCACGAATCCCTTGGTGGATAAGTCCGACGACTCAGCAGCAGTGCGGAATTTAGTTTCTCGTCTGGTGGATCTGATCTATAGTTAGGGGGCAATACATACCAAAAGGTTCGAAGAAGGAACGCGCATAAGAGTATATAACCAACCCACCCTTCTTTATAACCTATTCACATTAGTGAAGCGGCTGGATGCATAAGGGAAGTGCACGTTTGTGAGACCTTAGTCGGGATGCATAGGGGAGTCAACCTACGAGCACGGAAGAGCGTGGTACCGCTGCCCCTCTCTAAGTAAAGGTAAGATTCTTAGCCCTGTTGATGACTCCATCTAAAATACAATAGGGACAGCCGTTTCCGGCTGCTCGTTTCGTATCTTGAAGAAAGTAGGCCTGCCTTTAAGTGAGAGGGGTCAGGTCAATAATAGCTATGCTATTGCCCTACTGATTTAAGGCCTCCGCCCGATCCCGAATGCGGGCGGGATTCGATCGTGGTCGATAATACGGTCGAAAAGACCAGCGAGCGAGATGGTTGTTAATAGTACTCCCTATCATTGCCTTATGAGTTATAACATCTTACAATCGTACCGATGTCTACTAAAACCTACGGGCGGGTGCTCCGCAACAGCGGCAGTAGTGAACATTGCTACTAAAGAAGGGAGAGGGGAGCCTCTACCGCGGTTAGGTTCCCTCGCTACTCTAGTTTTTGGTATATGCGTTCCGGGAGTGTCCAATTCCCTTGAATCGTACTACCGCTTGTCCCACCGGGAGGGAGGTTGTGTATCGCCAGATGTCCAATCCCATAGTATCTGGATTCGTAATACCGAACCCTATCTATTTGCACGATCGCGCATGGGCTCGTAGGAAGCAAACTCATAGTAAGCAAGAGGGCCGGGAAGGAGGGAGCGGGAACCAGAAAGATTCCTACGACGAACCCGAACCCCCCCTATCCCTATAAAGTAAAGCGAAATAGACCTTTATCTCCTTTCTATACTATATAAGAGTTGCACCAGCGACGTCCTTCTTCAGTTTGCTCTTAGTCTCCAGCGATTGAATATCCTTATCCAGCTCTTTGACCCGATCCATCAATTCTTGAATCTCTTTGTTCAGTTGTTCCTTCTCCTTTTTTTTAGCTTCTAAGTTCACCAGCTCTTCATGAGATTTCTTCGATCTCTCTATATACTCTTCTCCTTCTTGAATCTCAGCCATCAGCTTCGCCATTGCTACATCAGCCTCTTTCACCAAATAGCCTAGCTTTGCCCTCAAAAATCGACAATCGAAAGCCTTTTCTTCTGAATCCCTAATGTCAGCAAAAATGTCCTGCAGAGTATCCATAGGGGAATCCACTGTAAGCTCAGCGACATTTCTAACCAAATAGAAGAAGTCTGCCCAATCATTTTTCATCAGATCCTCTACTTGTTCAGGATCTAAATCCAAAGTTTTGAAATCCCCTGGGCTCTGAGGAAACAATTGCAGAAAATGGGGGTAAGCTAAGGCGGCCCATTCACTGCAGGACTTCGTCGGATTCTTGCTCTCCATGATCAAAAACTTGCTGAAATCGAGCTGGTTTGAATTGTGCATATCCAACCAAGAGTACCTTATTGAAAGCCTTTCCATCAGTAGGATCAACTTCTACAGTTGCATGATGGGCAGTTTTACTTTTTTTGGGGGGGACAGTCTTGTCCTGACTTGAGACAGTTGGGGAAGTTCTTTTGGAGGCCCTATGTTGAGTAAGGTGGGAGAAGCACTGCAAAAAAGAAGTAAGGGAAGGAAGGGGAGAGTTGATGGATGGCCTACCAAACGAAGAAAACGGAAGGAGCAAGTCATTCAGTTTACTGAAAAAAGAACTCTATCATAATTTCGTATAAAAAAAATATGCTGCTCTCTTTCTTCAAGTGAGAGATCGGATCGAAAAACCTCCGCCCAATAGTGCTTTCAGCGAAAGCCGGTCACCGGTGGCGTCGAAGCCTTCCTCACTCTTGAAGCCTTCAACAAAAGCCATTTAATTCAGTAGAGCTCAAGGCGGTATAGTCAGTGTGAAGTGTACTAACGCTTCACTGAATCTATCCCGGCCTTCTTTTTTATACAGGCGTATACAATCTCTCTAATTCAAAAAAGGGGGATTTTGCGTATATATATAAGGCTCCAAAAAACCAAAGTAGTGCTTCATAAACGAGGCGGCATCTCAAGTAGCCTTCACGGAGGCCCACTTCCATCCCGAGCCGTGAAATCTTATCTTTCTCCCATGCTTTCCGTTGGTCAACAACCAACAAAAGTTCTCTATAGTTTTTCACTACACCATTGGGATCCAATATAGATAACACCTCGGTTATAGTAGGAGCTGAGCTCTTCCGATAGCTTACTAGCTCTGGTAGTAAGGCTCTTCGGTCAATAGTTCCACTGGAATAAAAACCTGTATCACTGCTTTTCACATTTTTTCACAAGGAACTGCTCTTAAGATGACAACGAGACGGAGCACTAGAATCAGACTGATGCGCCACTTGCGCTCTCTTTGAGGGAGGGCTTGTGACAGGGTGAAAGCGGCCCAACCGGGCGAACCAACAACAACTATGTGTCCCAGGGGAAAGCTCGCTAAAAAGAGGTCTCATTGAAACGACCATACCATATAAGAATGATTTGCATAAAGATCCGGTCAAATGGCTATTGACGGAATGAAGAATTCGGCAGATAAAAGAAGCAAGCTTTCGAGGGGAAGAGAGTCTTCTTCCTTGGATGGGCTGGTTACCGCGTGCTCGCCCGCTTAGATCATTATCAA
This sequence comes from Camellia sinensis, assembly GCF_055761805.1. NCBI lineage: Eukaryota > Viridiplantae > Streptophyta > Magnoliopsida > Ericales > Theaceae > Camellia > Camellia sinensis. Next base: position 630,835 of record NC_043914.1, read on the forward strand.
GCACTACGAGAGGGTAAGGTGGATGCGCTTGGCTTTAGACTGATTGACTAATAGAAAGATTGAAAAGGTCATGCTTGCAGACTCGAACTATACGGGTCTAAACCCCTGCCTTAGCTCTCCTCAGAGCACTAGTCAGAAGAATAGGCAGAATCAGACTCAGTCCCTCAGTCTGTGATTGACACAGGGAAATTGGAATAAACCGAGAGAATTACAGATTGAGTATGTACACTAGCCCTTCAAAATGAGACAGGACTAGACTGGCATTCGGGTAACCACTGAGCTCTCATCTCACACGGAGGGAAGGGAAGAAATGCCACTGCTTGAAAAGAAGTAGTATCCGGAATTGAAGCGGGAAGCGGTCCAGCATTTTATCACCCTGGAGAGATCTGATTAGAAGTGATTAAGCGGGAAAGGGAAGTTGTGAAGTTATTCCCGACTCTGCTAAACTAAATTCAGTGAACCCAAGGAAAGCCGCCTTAACTTGAGGGTAAGATCTTCACGATCTTAGTTCTCTTTGACCGGATTTGATGCTTTCAAAAAAAAAGGCTTTCGACTATCTATGTGAAAAGAGAAAGTCCAAGCTTTCGACAGTAGGCTTCACCTTGGAAACCCGCTATTTAGTTGGTGGCAAGACAGCTCTTTAGACCAATTACTAGAGGTAGCCCCTTCTACTCATGACGTGTCTGTGAGTCTGGAATAGAATTCCGTAGAAAGAAAGAAGAAGAGGGGACCCTGCAAATTAGAGGAGAAGATGAAAAAGAAAGGGAATAGAGGGCACCTCCTCATGTATCTTTGTCTTGCGCCCTATAATAGTCTTTATTAAATATAGGTGGGATTACTCGCCAAAAGCGAAGCCTTGAATCTCGTACTTTGACTCAGGGTCCGGGGTGAAGGGTTATACTTCTCCAAAGGGGGTTTCTGCGTCAACTGAAACCTTGGCCGGTGAATCAGACCTATTCACTTTTATAAAAGAAGCCTTGGGCCCGATCCTTGATTATCTGACGATTCAAATGAAAGCGGAACTCTTAATAATACAAGGTGACTAGCTCTAAGAAAGAGGTACCGATTAAGGGAAAGTAGGACAAATCTCCTTCTCAAAGGGGAATTCATCCCAAACAGCAGTCTAGTTCGTCCGTTTACTAGAGATGGGCGGGTTCCGTTGGTAAGGTAGCGCCTTCCGTTTCTACCTGCCCTCGATTGCAAGTCTGAAGTGGGAGTCTTCTTTCTTTCAGGTTCTTCCCTCGTGCACAGGGCAATAGAGAAGAAATCCTAGTCTTTAGATTGGCTAGAAAGGATCTGACTGCTTCTTCTTTCCTCGTCCCAGCCTTAAATAAATAGGCTAAAAGTCTCCTTTTGTCAAGTCTCCTACCGCCTCCAAATCAAAGCCTGGTATTGAGATCAAAGCCCTTATTTACTGGTAAGGTGGGAAAGTATTGACTTGTCCAAAGTAGCATTACGAAAACCAATCCAACCCAGGTAGCGAAAGTCCTACAGAGTTCAATTCAGATAGCCCTATTGGCTTTTGATAGCAATGGGGTCGGGATCAGCTAATCTCAGAAAGCTTGGGTCTGGCCCAACTTTAAAAAGAAAAAAGAGACTGGCCGTCTAAACTATGAAAATCAGTGAACCGAAGGACAACCCGAGGGTCTGAGTCTAATCGTGAAGTGAAAACCTGCTCAAAGTAAGGGATTTGGAGTTGAACTTAGTTCACATCACACATAAGGAGAGAAAGAAAAGTAGACCCTTTGTCAGTGAAATAGCTTTTTCATTCTCATACTTCTTATAAGTAATCTCTAAGGATGTTCTTTCTAAGGATTGGAGATAAATCAAACAGATGCTATAAAGACCTTCCTTAGATTATGAGAACGGAAAGACCCACTAGAAAAAGGAGATATAGAAAGTGTGCCGGGAAAGAGGAATGATCAAAAGGATAGAGATGCCCGCTAAGCAAAGGCAATGGGACCATGTTACAAAGATCAGACTGACTGGCTTTGATTGACTAGTCTCATGTTGATGGAATTGCTTGGTCCTCGTCTCCCGAATGAGAGAAAGTTGGTGCTCAGTCTGCTAAATTAAGAAAGACGGCCCTCTCTTTACGAGTTGCTAGTAGAATGTGGAATGCTCTAACCGGGCTAGGCGAACCAATCAGTTGGTCTTCCATCAGTGTACACCTATGTCTCAATCTAATGGTTAGGTCCAGATTCTTAATCCCACTAGTCTGATTACTATTGCCATGACGAATGAAGCTAGCAACTCTGTGCCAACGAATGCTGTGAGTGACGTCTGCTGGTGATTGACCTTCTGAGAATTCCGCTTTCTAGCTACTTAAAAAAATGAGTTTCCGGGGCGGATTCTCTAAATCAGTCTGACTCTCTTTTCCTGCTGCTAAAAGGGAAGCTCCGGCAAATGGATAAAGAAAGAAGCGAAAGATGACACGCTTGCACAACCCGCGCTAAGCTTGTACCCACGAAGGAGGGAAACGGTTAAAGGCGGGAAAACTTACCTTATCTTTCTTTTAAAGAAAGAAAAAAGGCTACTCTTTCCCGCGAGTATAGAAGGCAATGGTAGCCAGAGACCTCTAACTCCTATTACCACCACCCTTGTACATAGGGAACCCAGCTACTTGTACAAATGAGACTACCGCAGCTGCTACAGGCCCTTCGTCCCCTTACTCGATGTGGGAGTGTGCGGCTTCCTCCTCCGACACAGGGAGAACAACAATACCAGGAATATAGAAGTCAATATAGACTTTGACAACAGAAAACAGAAAGACAGGTAAAAAGACATATAGGAATTGGCCAAGCGAAACAATAGAGTACTGGCTCCCCCTTCGGTAGCTGTACCGGGCTGAGCGGAAGCAGGAGGGCTTATAGATGAAATCGTATTTAAACTAATCGCTTTAAATCGAACGTTTGAAAGGGCTAATAGGTGATTTTCTATCAAATAAATAAAAAACAGATTATTGTAAAGAATAATGCCCATACAAAGAGTTTTGCTCATAGAAGAGATGAATGCCAGTATTGTAGTAGTTGATTCTCTCTATTACTGTCCTATCTTCCTCTATAAAAAGTAGTACTGGCTTAATCTAAGCAGGAATTCCTTCTTTCACTAACAGTTCTTGAAGGAAGTTAGCTTCAATAAAATTTTCATACAAGGATCCTAAGGTTCCTAAGATACAGGAAAGTACCGACCGAACACAGCAACGACACCGACACCGGCATACGAACACAAGCGAACAGGCATACAGGCGTACCCACACGCACACATAGGCACAAGAATAAAAAGGCTAGAAAGACCCCCTTCATCTTTGTCTGCAGATGATGATGCTCTTCAATCTACCAAATACTCTCCTCCAAAGTAGTAACTAGGAGTTAAACCATGTTGGGAATGAACATCCAAGCCGGTAACCCGGAACTCTCACTAAGGAAGCGGGTTTTCCGAATGCATTCTCCTCCACGATTCGACTCTTGTCCATTTCTCACTTCTGAGTGAAGTGTGTGTTAAGTACGCATCTACTTCCTTTCCCGCTAGCGAGTAGAAGGAAGAGCTAAATGGCTTGACTTCCTTTCCCAACCCACGCCTCGGACGGAACTCTATTTATCAACTGATGGAGGGGCAAGCCCCACAAACCTCCATTCGACTTCCGGATAAAAGGCAACCCCCGAGATCCACACATAGATAGCGTTTACAATGAGAATTCGGATTGTTCCAACTAAAACGAAAAGAAGGAATTGAAAATGGAAAGGGGTAGACAGAAGCTCTCCACCCATCTTAAAAAGAAAGAAGCTACTTGAAGGTAGGACTGTAAGAGGGATGATACCTACCTATAAAAATCCTCACTAGATGAGGGCAACGATAGTTGGTGCTCGACCGAACCCTTGACCCTAACCCTGGGATGTGCCGGCTATTTGCCTTAGTTGATTTCTCATTGAGAACACAGGAAAGGTGATGTTGCCTCTTACGGGAATCAATCCATGGAGCTTCGCCCGGATAAAAGAAAATACCATTAATCAATCCATTTATGATATAGCCATAGCCGTAGCAGTAATAAAGTCAATCTATTTCAATATCGGTGGGTTCGGACAGTTGTCTTTTCTTTCTTCAACGGGAAAGGCATAAGGAAGCGAGAAAGAAGATGAATTGGTAGCGAGTTCTATCACTCGCATGAGGAAGGTCCCTGCACCCGAAAGAGAAACTGCACCTGAAGGAAGGGGTACAAGACAAGGAATAGAGAGAGAGCCCATTCGGCAATGCACATTGTTTCGGCCCAGCGTATGAATACACGGATTTTTCCAATTCCTATTAGTCCGCGTCTTAGATTGATATAGCTAGATACTCGCAGCCCTTCCGGCGGACCAAGGAGTACCCACAGCTGTCACGCTTCTCTGCTTGGCCTATGTTGAATAGGACTAGCAGAAATGGAAGTCCGACCAATCCATATAATGAATATGAGATGGGGAGTTTTCGAAGATAGGGAAGTGCCCGCTTCCCGCTAGAAAGAAAGCCAGGGAAGCTATCAATGACCTGCGTGCCCCCGGATAGGGGAGTCCTTTCTTTAGGCATTAAAAGCAGCTAAGCAGGAGTATATGTAGTAGCTTTTTGGCCTCTTTCCCTGGGCTTACTAAGGTCAGGACATACCAATCGTTTGAGTCAGTAGCGAGAGGCCCCTTGCAAGTAAATGAATCCACCCAACCATTCTTTCCTTCTACTACTCTGCCTTCCATATCTGCTTTCGAAGTCCCTTTTAAGATCCTCTAAAGAAGTGAATGACTAAAAGGATCAGGACGGAACGTAAGCACTGACTGCAAGCGGGCTGGAGGGCAAGGGCTTGTTGGCTTCACAGATTAACATATTCGCAAAGAAAGATAATATGCTCTCTACCTCCTATAAGGACTTATGAGTTGATGATCTTATCTTGCTCCCCCCTCAGAATGGTTACTGGACAAGGGCGGGAGCGCCATAACGTTAACTGCTTCAAAACAGGAGGTGCCGTTCTTTACTCGACCCTAGGGGGTGTCAACAGTGAGTTTCACAGGGGCGAAGTCGGCGGTAGCGCCTTTTTAGGACAAATAGAAGGGGTTTCCTACCCTGTCTGTGAGTAAGGGAACGCTCTTTCGCTGCCTTACTCTTTTATCTCAACTCGTGGGTTTAGCCCCTCCCCTGGATGCTTTCTTTTGACTTTCTTAGGTATCTTGCACTGAGGAGTCTACTAAGGTGAGGGTAATCCCTAGTCATAAGGCAAGTAGCCTTTCCTTTTTGTCTTTATCTGCCTTCTTTCCTTTAGCGCTTACGTTATATCCTTTTATCGTGCGTTAAGCCGGCTTGTTGGAACATCGTCCCTTCCTATCGCGATATCGTCCTATGGTTACTCCTCTTTTTCCCTTGTCATTAGTCTGCTTTGCAGGGTTATATTACTTTTATTTTTGCTGCTGCTAAGCGCCGAAGGGTTAGGACAAGCAACAAGTACCCATTTGTTAGCTCCGTCAAGAGCTATAGCAAGTCCCTAATACACCCTCCTTCCTTGGTTTGAACTTCTTACTTGGTAACTACTATTTTGGGAAATTAGGGAATAACTTCCTTCATTCCCTTCCCTAAAGTCAGGACGAGTCCGCGAATCGAGAATAGGAAGGAAAGAGTCATCTTCTTTAGTGGACTTTCAGTCAAAAAAAGGTGAACGAGAGCACACCCCTTCTTCGACCCTAGGGGTGAACTCTCTTTTCTAATTGCTGGTTTGGGAGTGAAAATTCGTCTTCGTTCTTCGGGCGCCTACTCCTTGTTCCACTTGAGGGGGATACCTCCTTGGTTTCGTAGATTATTAGTACTGCTATTCCAACACGGGCTTGGTTCAGGAGATGATTAGTCGTCTTCTCCCTGGCTTTCTTCTCGTGGAGATACGATTGAGGAAAAAGAAAGAAGTCAAGTAAAGAGCATGTCGGGCAGGTCAAAGGCGATCCCCCAATCTGGGGAGAATCGAGACGAACCTAAGCGAGGCCGATGAGTGATATGAACAAAGAAGCTCGTTTAAGTAATTGGAAGGACCATCGATTCTTCGGACGCCCAGCCTCGGTAAGTTGCATCTTAGTCCAACCGGTATCGTTTCATCGCATTTCTACTTTCTGCTTTCTAAGTTCCCAAAGCAAAGTAGTTATGAGTTGTAGTTCTCCGAAAGGAAGGAGAGGTTGTGCATAGCTCATTGGGGAACTCATATACTTAGAACCCGACCCGACATTGCTCACGCTGTTCATGTTGTCAGCCAGTTCATGGCCAGGGAAGGTATGCCGCTTCTCATGATACCAATAGGAAAGGGTTTACTCATCCACCATCGGGATTGAAGACTAGCCGAAACGGAAAGATGCGTGTTCATACCAAGCCAATGCCCCCACTACTTGATCCCAATACGAAGCGAATGGATACGAGGAGATGAAATCCGAGAACTTGTATAGAGAAGGATTTCTCAAATAGAGTGAAACCAAGTAACATTGCAAAGGCAAAATGATAGTAGGGTCGGGATATCCCCGCCCTCCTCCTCAGGTAGGACATTCCATACAAATCTTTCTGATCCTCAATTACAATCAATCAAACAAGAGCTTTTACCAAGCAACACCGTAGTTGTTTGTGTAGGCAGAATCTAGTTTCAAATCATAAGATGACAAAAAGGTACCTAGGAGTTCGCAGGTATGATAGAGTCCGTTGAGCGAGAGCTCTTCTGTTTGACCAGTCGGTCTTTACTAGAAACTTGATTATAGAATCAAAAAGAGTGACTATGAAATATGAAATCGGATTTCCTCGGAATTGCTAGTATAAGAAAAAGTATAAGGAAGGTCAAGGGAAGGAATAGCCATACGGTTTCGGGAAGCCGCTGCTGGTCTTTTCTGTTGTTGCTGTGATCAATGAATACCGGGCTCAAGGCCAACCTCTCCACTCAGGGTCAGGAACGGGATAAGAAGAAGTAGGACAGGCTCGAGGTCAATTCTTTCTTTTAGGAGAGATCCCACCCTACCCTTCTTTAGCGCTTGTTCTGAATAGAATAAGCCCTTCCTTCTCGGTGAAGCAAATCAACCAAATTACCTTCCAGAACGGAGATTCAAGAAGAATTGTTCCCCATAATAAATAAAGCAAAAATCTGTTAAGGTCGGAATCTTGATGCCTGCTGCTTGACAACACTAGCCTTGCTGAATAGTTATACACCTAGCTGCGTACAAGAGACGTCTGCTTGTCTATGAGAGAAGGGCAAACTGGTCACCAATCCGGGAGGAGATACTCATCCTAGGTAAATTAAGATGTTTAGACCGATCAAATAGCCAGCCGTTGGGAGATGCTAACGGTCACGAAAGAAAGTGTAAAATTGGTTTACTCAGGTTGTCCCTAAAAAGAACAGATTAAAGGGTAATAGTTCAACCTTCTGCGGGATTCAGAGAGATTTTATTTAAACAGGGACAGTGGTAGAAACTCAAGGTTAGGGATATAAGCCTTAAAAACCAAAGCGCTTTAAAAAAGCCATGTACCCGCGGTTTACCGTACTAGCTAGTCACAACTAGCCGCCTCTAAGGGAACGAACCCTTATATAATTGAAAAAACCGGGTGAGGGAACTTTACAGGTTGCCTGAAACGAGGGTGTACCTTCTGTTAACATATATTCCCACACAAAAGCAATGAGTGACCAAACCGATCAGGGTACGAAATGGTACTATGTCAACCAGGGCCTGGGCCGATCGCTTGAGCTGCACCTGACAGGGGCCCTTATCACGTAAGGTACAAGTCTTATACGAAAAAGAAGTGATAGTATAGGTAATGGAACTAGCGATAGCTTTGTTATGAGCTTGTTCTAGTAAGGGCTCGCGATCCCTTGCTTGTTTGATTCCTTTCCTTTTATTCAATCTCTCTCTTCCCTTTCCTTTAGAACTCTACTGGTGACTAAGGAATAAAAACAAGCTCTTTTGTACCACTTCAATCGCTAGCCTGTAATCCAGCCTAGCAGACTGAAGCAAGGAATCCTAGAGTTCCCAAAGCTTCGTTTAGGAGAGCCTACGGATCTCTTTAAAGTAAAGTACAATATCGACTTGAATGAAACTATAGCACAGAGGAATGCTAGCGAGCGCTCATATGCAAGAACAGGAGCTCGGACTCTTGTTGTAGTTCGAGCCTTAGAAGGAAGCAAGCGAAGGGATAGGAAAGCAAGGCATCCTATAAGCACAGAGGTAATAGGCAGGCAGTTAATCGATTTCAGTATTCAAGATATCTCCTGCCCTTTCATACTCGTATACTTCTGTAATAGGCTTTCTCCTACGGTACTTGCCTAGGAGCGAGAACTCCAGTTCAAACGTTTCAAGTGTAGCAGAGGAAAGGTAGCGATTAGTTGTTGACTTTTATAGAAGCAAGGTAATGCAATTAAGATCAGAGTCAAGCCAGGAAGCCGGAGAGTGAAGAGAAGTTCTGAAAGAAAAGACATTCACAGCTATCTCATATAGGAGAGTGCGTATAGTTTTGGACATCTATTGACTTTCCTTACTTTAAGGAATTAAGGAATGGTTAAGTCAAACATAGCAGTCTTAAGCAAATTGGTAGTAGCAGTACTGGTAAGCAGTTAAGCTCTTAACTTTTATTAAATAGTTATCTGCTCTTCCCTTTAGAACCCAAAGACTCTACTTATGCGCTAGGGACTATCTGCAAGTACTTTCCTTTGAGCTAAGCCTCTGTGCAATCGCAATCCGTACGAAATCTGTCTTAAATAGATCTCCTGCCCTTAACTCTGGTACGGGACTATCTGGAAGTGCAAGGCTGGCTATAGGGGCATCGGTCGCATGCATAGGGGGTGAGGTCGCATAGACGAGTGCAGCTAGGAAATAAGCCCATTAGAGGAAAGCCAGTTCAAGAGTGAATGAGTGAAGGAAGGTAAAGGCTTGTCTAGTACTTCTTATGCGCAATGAACTCAAGCTCCTTCCTTTGGACCATAAGCCGGAAGCAAGGCCGCTAAGGGCCGATAGGCTAATAAGCTAAAAGAGTGCAGCAAGCAGCAAGGAATCCTGAGATACTAAGCCTTGCATCAGTCTCGACCTATTTGATTTAAGTCTCAGGCCTGTTACAGCTATCAGATAAGGGGATTTACTGAACCTCTAAAAAGTCTCGAAAATAGGCTTTTCAGGCTACAGAGTGAATGACACTTTAGAAAAGAGGAATGCTAGCGAAGTTCAGAGTCAGGGCGTTAAGCATCACCGCCATTGATGTGAACTGTGAGTCATTAGTTTGTTTGGTCTATCACCATGAAGGATGCACTTGCGTGGTCGTCTTCTTATTGAATTCCGTTCCGTCAGGGGGAAGGACGAAATTCGGTAGCAGCGGGGTATCGAGTTATTGGTAACACCGCCTCATTTCGGAACCGGATCGAAACCCGACTCACTTAAATGTCCTAGCGAGGGGTATCGATAAGGGTTGGATGCGAACCCCTCCCATGAGAAAGAAAGGAGCCTAGCATTTTCTGTCCATTCCTGATCGAACTCCCTCTCTGTCACTCATGGAAGTGGGTGGGCTTATCTATCAACTTGACCTTACCCTTTCTCTTTGGCTATCTTGAGCTTGCTTCTGCTGTGCTGCCTCGAGAGAGGCTAGCTGGGCTGCTAGGCTTTTCCTCTCTGCTTCTTTCTGGCTGATAAGATGAGAAGCTCTCTTGAAGTCTTTGACTGATGTAACAATCTCATATAATTCACTCTCCAGGACGGCAATCTTGGTCTTGACTTCAGTAATAAGGCGTTGTAGCAGACTAAACTTAGAAGAGATCTGCTCAGATAACTCCTTCTGCTTCTGGGAGATTTGTTGAAGGACTTGGTTCTGTTTGCTAGCATTTTCTGCCTGCCAGTTAAGAGCAGCTTCAGCAGCTGTAATTTGCTTAGTAGATCCGTCGGCACCTCGGGCTGTTGGATTTTGAATCTTCCAGACATGCTTGGTGTTTTTCCATTCCATTCTTATCTTTCCTTATCTGTGCAGACGACGTCTTCGTCCCCTTCTGCTTCTTCTGCTTCTTCAAGACCTAGTCTACAGAAGGATCTGATGAAGGAGAAGCCAGGCTATGAAAGACTTTCGAAGGGTAAGGCGCTAATCCATTCAATCCATCCGTTGGTTCTAAGGTCTGATAACTGTCCCTCCAAAGACCTCATGATCTAGGGCCTATAAAGATATAGTTCTAGCAGGTAAAGAGAGTAGGTAAATAAAGGTAAAGACGGTAATGCCTACGTGTCTGATTCCAGGCTTATAGGGTGGTAACTCCATGCTCCTAGGATTCCGATCTAAAGGTAAGGGAATCATAGTAGCGTATTTTACGGACTTCTATGCCTTCCTGGCTTTATAAGAGGTTGGGCAGCATCACTTGGTCGGCCTTTCACTCACTCCTTCCATTTCTTCGTCTTTTTCTTTTTGAAAGACTGATTTTATTTAGTGCATGCATCTTAGTACAGCTAAAACACAAAAGGGATGGACATAGCAAGCCTTTTGTTTTGACAAAAAGAGATTCTCTGACGACTTGTACAGGAAGTCGCATAGGATTCAGTGCTAGATATGTATTTTAATTACCCACTATCGCCCAATTTCCTGCTTGGAATGGGGGTGACTTCCCAGCCTAGAACTCTTTCAGACAGAGTGGCGGGATGGATAGTAGCATTGATCAAGGGGGCTGCCGGAGCCTGGATGGTTGCAACTTGGACTGTTTGGGCGAGGGCCCATTGCATGACATCATCTGGGATGTGGTCGTAGTCAAACACTTCTTTCAGCTCTGTATAGCTTAGGGCTCTGTTCAAATGCTCCACCAACAAGTCTGCTTCTGGATCATCCTCTGCTAAGGCAGTGAGCAAAGCTTGTGGCTGATAGACATAAGCTGGTTTCGGGAAAGTCACAGAGATGTGTGGAACTTCTCCCAGACCTGGGATCGCGGGGTCCCTTCCTTCCAGTTTAGCTAGTCTTATCTCTCGCTTTTCAGCAGCGATTCTCTCCTTGTCTTTTCTGGTAGGCTTGTATCCTAGCCCAAATCTGTCTCCATTCTTTTCCGCACCAATGGGGTTAGCCATTCCTTGCAGAGAATGCCCTATACCTTTTCCGGGTTTGTAACCATTTTCGATCATCACTTTAGCTACCATGAGACTGGCCTCAGGAATCTTGGGCTTGGGGATAGCTGTCCCTTCTGCAACGTAAGTTGTTGATATGACTTGAATGGAAGAAAGGCATCTGGCGCCAAGTCGTTCTCGATGTCAATAAAAGGGATGCCAGAGGATTGCAGAACCATGAGGTCTTCCTCAGCATGTACGGTGACCAAGTGGTCTTTGATGACATATTTGAGACTCTGATGCAGGCTAGAAGGAACAGCTCCAGCTGAATGAACCCAAGGTCGCCCAAGCAAGAGATTGTAGGCTGCTGGGATATCCCTGAAATGTAATCTCGAAGGTGTGGGGGCCAATTTCGACGTGTAGATCCACTTAATAGGGAGTCTCGGATTTCGGATGAACGCTTTCAATCGGTCTACTCGCTGCTAGGGAGGAAATCATCGTTCAGTCAGTGGGCCAGCAGATCGATTCATCTTATTCCCCAAAGGCACCCGATCCAAGCATGGATGGATAGTCTATTTTCTCTCTTACTGCTGGGCTAGCGGATAGAATAAGTTCTGAGGCGGGTTGCTAAGCCAAGAGTGATGCTATCGAAGAGCGTAGTAGAGTGAGTACTTTCATACTCATGCTATCTTCCTTCGCCCCTTTCTCCTTTTGCAGACGATATTCCGCCGGAGAAGAGTTTTTCTCAACACGCTATCAGATTCAAGTAGTTCACGCGCGTGCACGCGCTTCTTTATCTATATCTATGTAATTTCTTTGATGTCTCGCTTCGCCCATGCTAGCCTCAGGAGATTCTTAAGACTGCTCGGTAACCGGCTTATGGAACTTGCAGTTACGTCTCAGCTGTCCTGACAGATTCTATAAACCCGGCATTTTAGCCTTCAATTGCTTTTTAGCCCTAAAGTACGTATTCGAATTGCAACAATTCTAGATTCCCCGTCTTTTTGGCATAACAACCGATTCCACTCTAATGACGGACATCTAAAGTGGAATTGTTCATTTTGTATAGATGAGAAATCTGTGATTGGGATTTTCCTTCGTAAGAGGGGGATCCAAATGAGAAAAGTTCATTTTCTATAGCTGTGAAATGACTGATTTTGATGTCCATGAGAAATCCACGGTTCGGCTGTGCCCTTGCTTTCTTTCCTGTTCGAGCAGCACCTACTTGTTCCTCTGAAGGAGATAGCTGCTTCCTTACCTCGGTTGGTTACCTTCAATAGGACTGGCTTAAAAGTCAGGATTCATAGTCAGTGTCCCACTCGATCGGGGCTAGCTAGTTTACCTGTCTGCAAGGGGTGGTTTGCTTCCTTGTTTGCAAGGGAATCCTTCCCACGTTCCGGGGACTCAGTACGAGACTTCCTTATATATATCTCGAAGGATTTCCTACCAGCATTCCTCCTTTTCACCGAAAGATGATACGGAGAAAGGATGATAAGGCGGATCTTCTTGTTAAGACCTGTGGGAAGCAGATAAAATAGTATAGTAACCTGCCAAAAGGATAGTTGTAAGAATGAAACTGAATCATGTGCTTTTGCCAATTAGATGAAGCGGTCCTCATTCATAAGATAGGGTAAAAGAGGGACCGACTCTAATCAATAGGTAAAATGGGATTAGAGCCTTGCTCCTTCTATTTCTAGATAGAGTAGAGTAGAGATAAATGGGAGTAACCCCGACGAGGAGAAGGATGAGCGAATGACATGATGTATGAAATTACCTTTGATTCAGGATTGAAAGGTTGCAGTTCCGGGATGGATGCCTAGATAGTAGAAGAGGACACAGTTAAAAAGGCCGGCATGATGGTAGTAGAGTAGTCCTCAACTTAAATTCTCTCAAAAACGTCGTTTACGACAACGGGGAGCCGGCCATCTACTGGACAAAGGAGGAAATCAAACGATCTTGCTTGCATACCTCCTATAATAGTTAGCAGTACCCAGTAGGAAGGGTAGAGGAAGCAAAGACAGATAAGAATGTTTTATATATAGCCTTTCCTTCCAAACCGGGAGATCCATCTCGATTGGATGCCAGAAGGGGGGAAGTTCCGTTGCAATGACTCCTCTTTTGCTCATGACCTAGCTCGTTTGATAAAGAGTTATCGGTATTCAAGACTCTCGGTTGTCAAAGAGCTCCTAGCTCTCGGTTGCAGCGTAGCAGCGTTTACTTGCAGCGTTTCGCTATCCGCTGTTCTTCTAAACGCTGTTCTATAGAAGGTTAGAGTCTAAGAAGGAAAGCCCAACTTCCGGAGCTTGGTGGATCAGGAAAGGGGAGGGTCACCGTCCCATTTTCAGCAAAAACATCAAATTGAACAAGATCGGACGGTCCTCGATCTCAACAAGGTGACAGAAGCCCTCTTGATTGAGCGCGAAGTCGAAGAAGAGGGGCAAGGAACGAGAGTTGAGAGAGTAGGAGCGCCGGTCTCAGGTTACATCAAGGTCTCTGCCGGTCTCAATGTCAGGTCTGAGAGGGTCTCACATGCTGGAGCAGTCCAAGCTAGTCGAGATCTTCAATCAGATAGTCTCATAACTGGATCACCCTACTTTGCTTCTCTGCCCACTTTAATAACCTTTCCGACGCTATTTCCCATTTCTCGCGGATCACGTACCCCCCTCTGACTCTTTGAGGAAGATGCCGTCAAACTTCTTTTAGGGTCAAGCCGGACAGCCCATAAAGTGGCAGCAGGGAGAAAAACCTGGGTGTGCTTCTTTATTAGGAAGGAAGCCAAGTGGGAAAAGACAAAGACATTGGAACCCGCTTCTGTCTTCATTCCTCAAACTTCTCACCCTAAATGGTCAGTTAGGAGGGATGACAACCATAGGAATCATATGAAAGGATATCCTGTACGCGCGTGACACACCACAATTTTCTTCGCAAGCTTGCTTTTGAAGCGGAAGCTGAGGATGAAGCTGAAGCGGCTGAACGAGACTCTCCCCTTTCTTGGGGCAAGTCACTATCCTTATTACACTTATTTTTGATAAAGAAGAAAGCGAACTCGATCAATGAAGAAATTCCACGTTGAAGCGGATGACCCCGAATCAGATCTTAAAGAATGCTTTTTGCTCCCACCTTCTGCCAGCCCTCA
>NC_043914.1:650000-707441 GCF_055761805.1 Camellia sinensis
TAGATGAGGTCTTTGCTTTTCCTGTTAGAGAATGAGTTGCTGAAGAATGAGTTGTTAGCCTTACAGAATGCGCTGCACATCTATCATTCTATAGTAATGTCGGCTCTCCCGCTGTTGGTGGTTTAGTTGTAGTAAGGGCGGTAGGATTAAGATTAGGAGATTGATTGAGTGAAGTAGGGTTCGGTGAAATATTAAATAGAAGTCAAGTAGGACGTCCTTTATAAAGTCAAGTACGACATCCAATCTAAAGTAAAGTATGCCAGAACTCGTAGCCTTGTTGAAATAGTCTCCTCTTTCTTGTCTTTCTTCTCCCCTAAGAGGAAGAAGTCTCGTCTCGAAAAGACCAATTGAAGCTTTTCTCTTCCGCTCTGAAAGAATAGGCCTTATTATACCATGAACGGACTCCTTCCCCTTGTCAGGAAGAGATAGAGATAGGGCTTTCCTGGCTTCTCTCTTTCGCCTTCTCGATGCATTGCTTGGGTCTTCATTGGGCACTAGTTGCGCACTAGCTCTTCGGTGTGAATAAAAAAGTTTCAAGTGATGGAGTCTTTCGGAGGTGTGGCTAGCTCTGGGTCAGCTGTAAACTCTTGTTCAAGGAGTGAGGGAAAAGCAATGTTTGAATTTCACAGGCAAAAGGCCAAGGCGAGAAAGACCCAGCGCAAGGGTAAATGCTCTTTGATAAGATGGATCTGTTTAATACGAATAAGCTGTTCTTCCATTCCTCGTGTTAGCCAGGAAGTTCGAATGGCTTAGTGGTATAGAATCAGATCTTTCGGAATAGAAATAGAATAGGCTCTTCTCCTTTCCTTTAGTTTGGCGAGATAGGAATTGTCTCTAGAAGCCTTAGGCCGATTAGTTAGACTGATCTTTGTGATATAGCTTTTGTGGTCTTGTTTAGCGATTGCGCATTGCCGTGCTGTCTTCAACAAAGATCTCTGCTCTTTTCCTTGATGCGGAGAATATATAGTTCTTAGTTAACCCCCAGGCCAGTTAAGAGAGTTCGAGGCATAGCCCAGGTGCTTTTAGCGAAGCCGGAATTCCATTAAGGTAGTTCCGCCGAGGGTGACATCACTGGGGAAGAAGAATTCTAGATCGAATGCGACTGGGATTGAGGAGGGCTAGCTTTCACGTGGTTCAGGCTCCAGGGGAATGCTTTTTAAGCTCATACCAGGAAATTCCATATTAATATAATTCTTCCATTAGAGCTCCTTCGGTTAGATCAAGCTATTCAAGCAATTTTGGCTTGGGGCAGGGGCGTAGCGAGCAGAAAATTCCCTATCAGACAAAGCTCTATAAGGTAAGGAAGAAAAGAAGTCTTAACTAAAAGCCCAAAGGCTAGCCTATCGAAGTCACTTACGGATCCGGATTCCATTCTTTTTGAGTGAACGAAGCCAAGTCAGTAGCCGGCTTGAGAGATGCGAAACCTTAATAGAATAGCGTAGCCAAGCCGAGAATCAGCTCTTGGTGGTTGGGGCTTTAGGAAAAGGCCTAACTTCCTTTCTTGTTCACAATCCCTTTCAGATTTTAGGGAAGAAGACGGTGCTATAGAATTTAAATACCTTCTTGTCGAAATAACCACGGGGATGGATGCCGCTCTCAAGTGGAATCAGTTTCAGTTGAATTTGCTGGTATCATAAATAAAGAAGTAGTGGATCCCGTTCACGGAGTTCTATGTCTGGGTTTCGGTTTACCTTGGTTTCGGTGAAAGAGATAGAATAGAGATAGGGTGGGCAACTCCCTAGGCGGAGTCTCTACTCTGGTAAGGACCAAGTGACTTCATTAGCGTGGAGCTAGGCATGGTAAGCATAAAGTAGCGGTAGCGGTGTGACTTTCTTCGTGACTTGACTGCTAGACTGCTTTCCTTTGGCGGTATCGTATCTAAGAGGTAGTACTAGGACCTGGGCCTTCGGCTGGGAACTTCCTTCTAGAAGCAAGTGTAGCGAAGTCGGGGCTTAAGTAAGGCGGATCCTGATTCTTGGAAAGGTATCGAAGTCACTTCCGGATTAACTGATTAAGGAGTTCCAGTCGAAAGAGAAATGAGTTAGCTCAGGCTCAGGGCGTGAAATAAAATAGATAAGAAAGGCGATGTTCGCTAACCACCTAACCATCAGCAGATCTGCTTTCCAGGGCAGGTGAGTTCTGATTGATCCTAATCATGCGAAACCCACGGAGCGTAACTAAAGCATTTCTGAAACCGTGCTTTCGATGGCAAGGCCAGAACAACCAAACCAAGGGACAGGATTTCTTTTCCAAGTTAGGCTGCTGCTCGACCTTTCGAACGAACTGATCATGATGTATGGGAGTATTGATATGAGAAGCTCGTTCGCCCCTACTTAGTCTTACCTATCCAGTGGAAAAAAAAATTCCCTTGTTTACTACCAGATTATTGTATGCCTATTCTGATGAGGCACGGAGGGACCCGAAGGCATACTTATGTTTAGGATTCCTGACCTTACTTAACGCTCCCTTTCACAAATCATTCCTTTTTTTTATGGTAGTTGAGGATTTTATTACTAGAGATCTTGTTCCAGGAGAGGGTGAATCTCTTGAGTATCGTTTAGCGAAGCTTGGACTTCATTGTCACATTTTTTTGGATGGAAAATAGTGTGTATAGTCGAGACAGCAGATATGACTCAAGAACAGGTACCCTGCTACTTATTAATATTCAACTAAATCTGTACATCCAACATCTAGCTTTCCAGTAGATTCTGTATGATATGAGAACGTCTGTGAGTAGCCAACATCTGTATCAGTAGCTGAGGCAATCCGAAAGAAGGGCTTCTGAATTAGCTGAGGTCTCTCGAGCCTGCAGGTTGCTGCTATCCCCCGAAGAGAATAGACGAAAAGGTTCTTCCCATTATGGAATGCAAGAGCAAAAGCTGAAATCCCAGTATTGTAAGAGAAGGGTCAGCTCATCCAAGCTGAGCTAAGAGGTGGTGCATTTCTGAGTCACTTATTCCCATCCAAAAACCGGATCCCTAGGCCAACCCTACAGGAAAGCTACTTAAGAAGAAAGAACCCCGAGGGAAATAGTGAATCTTTTCATAGGTACTTACCCCCGTAACTAAGATGGGTATATCCGGGTTTCTAGGACCCTACTTCCTAATATCTAGGCAGACTCGCGGGAAGATGCTCCTGATAGTGCGCATTTGTATTAGTACAAAAATGGATCTATGCCCGAGTGCATTACCAAGCCAAGAGCTGGGTAGCTAGTAGTTATTATTCTTGTTATTCCTATCCGACTAGTAGGAAGCGCGGCTATGGAACTAAGAGAATAGATAGAGCGGCAACCGACATTGCAAGCGCTATCTATCCACTGCACTCGATGCTACCATTTGAATCCCTTCTGAATGAGAGTACTTCGAAGTCCCCGAATCCTGGCTGTGAGTAAGAGTCTATGTCTTTAGGACTGGCATGAACTATTTGAAGTTCTTGTACGAGACTTCAATTAAGTAATGGTCTTTAGGCCTGTAAGGAGTAATCCTTAATCTCCTCTTAGCTCTTTAAGTAAGTTCTCTCTTGTCCCAATGAGTTTCATTTCTAAGCTTTGCCTGTGTTAAGCATATTTAGTCAGTCCTATACTATCTCCTGTATTGTTATAACAAGATAGATTTCATTATATCTTGCTGTTGTTCCCTGTAAGGGATTATACCAGGTATGAATATGTCTTAGATTGGGCAGATAGGGGGAGAGCTTAGTAGAGAAAGAGAGTCTTATTGTTAGTACTTCCCCTGACTTCCGTAACTATCCTCTTAGCCGGATGCTTGCGTTCCTTATATAAGAGGGTCATAACTACCAGTGAAGCGAAGTGACTCCTGGCAAGAGGTAGGAGCGTAAGGTCTACTAGTTGGCTGTAGTTCCTGTAATCCGGTTAGGACTTTGAAGTACGCCAATAGCGGATCTCGCAATCAGTAATTAGCGTATTGGTAGCCTCTTGCTCAGTCGTCATTGATTCGGGGGGGTCTTGGATGGAATAAGATTGGGTTCGACTCCCATAGCCCCGATGCGGCGAAGCCCCCTTTTGGGCCTAATAAATGTAGATTGCTATAGTTTGTGTGCCAGTAAAGTCTTGTTCACTCCTCTCAAGGAAGAGGAAGTTCGTATTTCGTCTTTGATGGAACAATTAGTCCAAATAGTGGATTCTCTATGGTATGGAATCTTCCTCGGCGGCGGAAGCATCCCTTTCAGAATACGCATATAGGCTGTGAAAGCAAGAGGGTGCTTACTATATCCCTAATGTGTCGTCCTCCTAAGAGGGCATTCCTTCATTCACTGCAAGAACAGCTTACTCGAGTATAATATAATATAATAGGGGTCCGATTCAGTCTTTCGAGTTGGATGAGGAAAGATTCCTTGAAAGCAAGGTCGCTTCTAGCCAGCCAGAGTAGTCTGTGTCTGTCTCCATGTACCAAAGTGCCACATAAATCTTTCTATGTCCCGCGTCAAGAAGTGAAATGGAAGCCGTATCAATCATAGCTATGCCCCCCCATAGATAACTCCCACGTAAGGATCCTGCTGATCCAAAATAAGAAGCGCTGGAAACAAGTTAACGAACGGGTGGTGACAGGCTGCTATACGAATATAAAAGAGAAAGCATATGGAAGATGAAGCTATGGCTTGTCGATAGCGGTCCCACTTTATGGGTTCCAGATACTGTAGCACCCTTAGAAGGGAGACTTAGCTCCAATAACTACCTGACTTAGCTAACCTTAGCAGCAGGAACTAACCGATGCAGGAAGTCACTACTTAGCACTAGCAACAGCAGAACTAGCAGCAGGAGGTTCTATTTACACAGCGGTAGTAGCTACCCTACTAGGAATGCATATAGAAAGATAGCAGTCACTATCCATAGCTCCAACTCTAGCTCGTCACTCAGGCTCTGACAAGACCTCGGCTTTAGCTCTGTTATCCTTGTTCCGAACATTTCCTGAAAGTCGACTACAAGTTATAAATCAGAGGGGGAAGGCAGGTGAAGTCCTTTCCTCTGAAAATGGCAATGCTTTATCGGAACTGGAAGGAGAATCATAGGTAAGGCAAAGCTTTCCGCATAACGTCACTACCCGTTCCCTATAAGCCATAGCTCCTCACTCTTCACTGACGCAACTATAGCTCCTAACTCTCCTCTGCCTAGCTCCAACTCTCACTCCTGGTTTGGTTCGCTATTTACAATTAGAGACCTGACATAAGATCTCGGAAGAACCTAGCAACAGAAAACAACTATAGATAGCCTGAACTTAGCAGTAAATAACCTATAACCATAGTTAGAACTCACCTTGAACTAGCAGCACAGCAGGAGACTAGCGGCACTCGAGACTCTCATTCGTTCGCCTACCCGGGATCAATTCATTAACAGAATAAGATTTTTCCTTTATTTAAGAACATTTGATCAGAATGTTCTTCATTGATTTCAGTTTCTTCTTCCTTTCTTTAAGCGGGTCTTTCTTCTCTTCCTTGAGCAGATAAGGATTATGGTTTCACTACACTAATAGGATTCTGACTGGCCTATATGCCCAGCGGGCAATACTTGACTTAGCTTCCTTAGCAGCCGTAACTCGGAACTAGCCTTAAGGTCACTCCTTGGGTCTAACTACTTAGCTCTTTTCTCTTTACACGAGACCAGACACAGCAACAGCAGCTCTTTGCTTTTATCCTTAGCCTTAGACCCTTAGCTTCCTTAGAAGACCTAGCTACCCTTAGCGCTGACTTAACCACCCCTGCCTTAGCTCCATAGCCTCTCATTCGTTCGCCGACCTCGGCTCACTTCATTCCACATAGGACGCACATACCCTCATAGCACATAGCTTTGCTCTAGGAAGCCTTGCCCTAGCTCTAACTCTCTTTTTACAAATAGGTAGGAACTAGCCTTAGCAGCCCTAGCAGCAGGAGATCCTAACTCAACTCTAGCTCGTAACCTCGTTGGCTTGGATTCGTCTCCGTCCCAACTCTCTTCCCTTCCCGTATCGTATGGAGCTTTATTGAGTATTTGCCCGAAGGGGGCATGCTGCAAGAGCGTAGGTGAGTGATAAGCGTAGGAGGCGTGCCCGAAGGGCAGCGGCAGCAGTTCCAGGTGCCGTCGCTAGATTGAGATCTGCAGGGTGGCGGGGACTTCGACTGCCTTGTATCAGGTGAAGAGAAGGGGGTGGTAGGCTTAGTAGGGCTCGAACCTACAATATAACCGTTATGAGCGGTACGTTTCAACCAATTAAACTATAAGCCCCTACGGATCTCTACATGCAATTCGCTCACTTCGGGAAGAGCGGACGGAAAGAGGAGGCCTTTGCTCTATCTGCTTCTTCCCTTTCCCAGGAATGAACAATTGGATAAAAAAAAATGATTTTTTTTATTTATATATTTTTTTTTCTTATTGTTTATAGATGGATATAGAATATTATATATCTATTATTATTATAATTAATAATATAATTAAGCAAGCGGCCCTTTCGCGACTCAAACTGCCGGTCCGCTTTCCGGCTCGCAACGGCTCAAACGGGCGGGGGCTCTCTATTTGCTTGCAATGCCGGCTGTTCGCCTTTAGTTATAAGTAGAAGTAGAGGGCGCCGTTTGCCCCACACTTCAGAAAAAGAAAAAAAGTATGAGTATGAATGAAGTAAGAAAAAGTACATAAGGAGTGAGAAAGAAAAACTTGGTTACGGGAACCGAAGGTTAGGCCGACTACTTTAGTATAGCTATACCTAAAAAACTTTTTTCCTACCCCTTCCCCTTTCTGTCAATGTTGCCAATTCCCAGAATACTAATGTACCCTCGTGTATACAGTTGCCCAACTACTTTCTTCCTCCGACTTCTTTAGCCACTTCCGCATCTGTCGTATTCGGGAGAGCTTGCTTCGTGGCGGAGCATTTAGCAATGCCAGCAGCCTGGTGAGGGCTGGCTGTCTGGGGACAGGTTAAAGCAGGGCCTGCTGGGCTTGCTTCTCATGAGATTGGGTGAGGTAATCGGAAAGGGGTTCATAAACCGGGCGGGCGGGCTTTTGGGCACACGGAAAAGGAGAAGTGGATGGAGGGTGCTTCTCAGCTAGAGTTGGGGGTGGGGTCGCTATAGTGGCTAGGGTGAGTCTTCCTACACGGCTGGACGCCCGGCTCTAGACGAAACTGCGGGGGTTACCACCACATCCTCTCCCGATAGACTCGAAGCTCTTCATAGTCAGGCGGGGTAGAAAATCTTCTCTCAAAAAGAGACAGACCAGAGATGACAGAGGAAGGTATTCGGTTCAAAAAATATACGGCAGTCAGAACAGCTTCAGCCCAAAATTGACTAGGGACAGAAGCAAGCCAGAGACCTATTCCATATGAACTAGCTAGCCAATGAGATGAGCTACCCATTGAGGGAGCTTAAACTGATGTCCCTATGTGCCAGCCGTTACCTTCCTTTCAAATAGGTCCTTCCTTGCGTACTATACTTAACTTATTGAATTCCAGTTTCAATAAATGGCCTTTTGCATTTGAAGGGACCTATCGTGACCCTAAAGACCCCCGTAAACTCGCGATTTAGCAAATAAAATAAAAAGGGCCATGAAGAACGTTTTCTATAAACCGAGATGAAAGATAAGCGGGATGAGCTAAGCTAAACAGAAAATCGATTCGCTAAACAGATGCGAGAGTTCACGGATGACCGATCGATACAGTACGAGAGATTCCCCGGTGTTTGCGTATGCGTCTGTCGATGCATCTTCGTCTTCGTCTGCTATTAACTTCCAGTCGGCAGAAAAATGTTGATGAACCGATAATGTCTGAGCTTCTTGGAAAAGAGGGCTAGTCTGCACTGTTGGATGGTCCGGTCTCGTTGATTCCACGCGTAGGGGATGGATTCTTTGTAATGACGGGGTTGCTTCCTCCTTCCTGGAATTCCAATAAGTGCTGGTCAATCAAGTCTTGAATCTTGTGCCTTAGGTTGTAGCATCTATCAGTCCAGTGTCCCGGCGTGCCCATGTGGTACTCACAGTGTGCTTTTTGATCAACTTAGGTGGAGGGTTTGACACCGGCCTAGGAGGGATCGAGTCTTGCCTGTCTTGGCTGGGGGAGTTTCCCCCTCTTTCCGGAAAGAGGAAGTTCTCTCAATCGTAGTGGCGATACTGGCTTGCATGGACTGAAAGGCTTCGCCTTTACTTGCTTGGATTGAAAGGCTTCCCCTTAGCTCAGTACCCATCTGTCCTGCCAAAGAACACAAAGAACAAGGATGCCTTCGGGTTGCTAGTACGTATCTTACTTCCTTCCCTTCCCCCGCCTTCATTCATTATCTTGTTGATCGTGGGCCGGACGGCAGGAGCTAGGTTCCATAACTCCAGCTCTTCCGACCGAAGGTATTCATTCGTTGAGTTGAAATGTCGACCGACAGGAAAGGGGGACTGACTTCAGTTCTCAGAGTGGGGCGGCGTGACCGCATGGCCCCTTGCTTGGCTTGCGGGATGGGACTTCCTTTACTTAGCAACACGAAAGAGAAGGCAAAAAGAAAGCCTTCTAACTAGAGGGAGCCCGTTCTCTAGTGTCCACCTTATTCTACTCACTTTAAACTGCCATTCTGTCTACATGAAAATGCCCATAGAAATGATATCACTACTAGACTGTGACTGACTCTACTACTACTTCCTACTTCCGACTCCTAACCGATACTACATACTACTACAGATAGTTAGGAAAGGACACCCCTGACTCCATTCCCGGTGTAAATACGAAAATAGTGTTTCTTTTTGAGGGAAATCTTTGAATTTGGAATGAAAAGAAGAGTAATGCTTCCTAGCACGGGACACAGAATAAGACCTCGAGGAGGAGATTGTCCCTTTCTACTAAACAAGCGAGAAAAGCCCTTTCTATCATCTTCATAACCAGATCCATAAGGCAACATCTTGTATGGTTTATGGACATTCCCATTCCTGCCCTGCCTGCCTTATATCAAAGCTTTCTTTTAGAGTGCCTACTTGATTAGAGCCTTTGCGCCTTTCCTAGTTCTAAGCTTGTAGCTTAACTCAAGAGCAAGGTAATGCGCGCTGTCTCGTTCATTAGCCAGGGCTTTGCGCGCTCATGTCCCTCTCTTCTCTCGAGCTAATGCCTATCTAGCTAGCTGTGCTGTTTGCTTCTCCCCTTTCACTCTTGACTTCCCCCTCGTTCAAAAGCCGCTGATTATACATTGTTTGCTTCATTCTATTTCCCTTTCTCGTTATAAACACAAAGTCATTTGGCATACCTGCATGGATTAGATGTCCGGAAAAACCCCCCGACCTGGGAAGTGTTTCGACCTCACTCACTTGATCAGCAGATGGGAAGCTTGAAAAAGCGGATTAGAGCCCGTAAAATAAAGCAAAAGGGCTGCTGCAATTACAGGTTCGTTCAAGTGGCACGGGTGTTGTATGATAGAGAAAAAATGACAATAATCAAAAGGTAGAAAGCTACGGTTGAGTAGTGAGGTGGGGAAGTTCTTCCATTCCAAATCAGAATAGAAATAAGAACCCTATCCCACGAGTGGAGGGAGGTTTTAGTCATCAATAGATACAAGATAGGTTCAAAAAAAAATGAATAGGAAAGGTACAGGCTACTTTATCTCTCAGGGTAGACCAGAATCAAAAGATAGACCAAATTCAATGGAGGATAGGGCCAAATCTTAAGAGATTGAAAGAGTATAGGATAGGGGACATATTCTACATCTTAATAGCCCCGTGCTTTATTAGCGCAGAGAAGGGAGGACCGAACAATATGAAAGGGCAAGAAAGAGCTCTGCTTAGCGGAAGGCAATATTTCGCGTGCTAAGGCGCGCGTAAGCATCAAAGCCCATAACGCGAGAGGGAAGAATCATAGTCTGGGCGGCGGGCGGTGGGGAAGATAGTTCATATGATTTTTCCAAAGAATGATTCCCCAATCGTACATAATAGCCACCAAAACCGGTGGAGAAAGAATAACTGGTTTTCAGGCATTGAGAGGACACATGCTAAATGGTCTACCTACTTCGTTACCATGGTTCCTGATGAGAACTACCTAGATGCTGCATCAAGGTTGGTTGTTAGGGATGGGGTAGAAATGGAGTTTACGTTTCAACTGAATGAATAAAGCTTTTCTTCGGCCCGAAGACCGCGCTACTTGGCTTGAGCGGTACCTCATAGGGCTACTGCTGGACATGGAGGCCGGTGGATCGATCGGCGGGTTCGCGCTTTGGCGAGCGAACGAATAAAGCGCATTTCGAGCTGGTGGAACTTTCTCAACCTAAAAGAGACTTGGTTGGTGCAAGAGTTGTCCCCGTTAAAAGGCAAGATCCCCAAAATCTTATTTAATTTAGGGCTCGAGCCTCTATCGAAGGGGTCTTGGAACTGACTCAGGCCATAGACTAGAAGTCTGGTCTCCGAAAAGGCTTATGCTCCCGCTTTGCCTCGGCCCTCTTCTTCCGTAGTCCAAACGAAAGATCTAAGGGGTATACTTTTACTAGTTTTGTCCGATATTCTCGATTTCCAAGCCCAAGGTTAAGTACATGAAGTACATCTCGTATATATATGTATATAATGGGACTGAAGTCGGCTCAGCCGGAGATCATGCGCCCGACAGAAGAAAAACGTAAGCCTGATTGTAGAATAGTTAGGAGCTACCCGAAAAGGACCTCCATTTGGACCCTTTTTGAACCACTCATGGGACCACGTGAACGCGGGTTTTCCTGGGTTATCCTGACGAGACAAGGCTCCTGGATTTTAAATATTGCAAAAAGCTAGCCGCTAGGGTAGAGGGTAGGGAAGGATAGAAAGGTAGTTTCCTCCAGCAAGGGAGATGACTTCTTCCTTTCCCTTTTAAAGGCAAATAACCTGAAAACAACGTTTTTCTTTTGATTTCTAGACCTCACCTCGATGTTGGAGCTAGGGCTGGCCTCTCCGGCCTACGGTGGGGTTAGGATGAGTGGATAAATCAACCAGCAAGCGCTAGGCTTAAGCATTCAAACAAAGGAATAAGGCGCATTGAGCGAAGTAACCGCGGGTTTTGCTCTATCCTATGGGGTCGCGTTCGTTGTTGCCTGTATAGCTTTCTAGAGCAGAGATCTATATTTCTACAAACAACTACATCAACAACCGAAGTTCAATATTCTATAAGCTACTATTAGTGTAGCCGCAGAACTCTATAGGCTAATCCCGTAGTCAATCAGAGGCTGATACTTGGAACTTTCATTGCAAAGCAAAACTACTAGAAAAAAAAACTCCCCTACAGGAAAGATCCTCCTTTAATTGTTGCAGGCACTGACTCATCGAAGTATACATCTCGACGGATGATCACTTTCTTCGGGTCATATCACTTTGACCCTTTAGTCTGAATAGCCTCAGGTTGTTTGGCAGGGGAAGAAGCTGTGAGATCTCATTCTGCATAGCCATCCAGAATTTCACTTAGGTATTGTTTCTTCCTCACTTCCTCCTCGAACATGAGACAAGGTTCGGAACAAGGTTCTCCGTTTCAGAACCAATCTCCTTCAAGACCTCAACCCTTGAGCCAGAAGCTGTAGGCTTAACTGGTTGCTTACCACCACCTTTCAAATTTTTATTAACGTACTTCCTACCAACCAAATTCCATGGCAACTTTATATCCGGCCCCCTTTGAACATTCACATCAACATTTTCCTTATCAATCTCCTTACTAGCCAGGAACTACAACAGGCTAAAAAGGATTAACAGGCTCCACAGGAGTGGAAGTAGGCGTAGATTCCATGGCAACATCACCCGAGTGACTATCATCAACCACCACTTTAGCAACCTCAGTTTCAAGGGCAACAGTGCAATTGTCCTTAACATGCCCAACTAAGCCACAATTGAAACGAATTTGGGGCAATTTTTCATACTCTAATCTAATCAGCAACACAAACCTCAGATCTTAAAGGTTTAGTTAAGTCAACCTCCACATAAATTCTAGCACTCTTTGCTTCGCAACCTTGGATGATTGCTGGTCAATACCTTGCGATGCACAAATGGAAAGCTTATTTCTTTCAGAACCTTAGTAGAGGCGAAAAAAGGACCTAGCATTGCAAGCAAAGACTTTCCCTCTAAGTCATTCGACGCCCATTCGATAGGCTGCTCTCAAGGGAGGTTAAGAAGACAATACCTTGCTTGGGGATCTTTTTAAGTCTTCTAAATGATTCCTACCTGGTATTTTCGTAGAAGAGAGAGAGTGCTTTTATCTCATATGAGAAAGCGACGGGATAGGGTCAGTTTGAAAGGGCTACAGCAGGGGAATTCGTTTCAGTCCTAAGAAAAGAATAATATCTTCTCGGACAATTTCGTTTGAAAACCTTGCCTTGCCATAAAACAAAACAATAGGCTTCCTCTCCAATTGCAGTAAAAGTTTCAAACCAACCTATTGCATAAGAAAAGAAATCTCTTTATTTTTTGAATTACTGAGTCCGTATAAGAAAGGTTTTTTTCTTGATGAAGTGAGTGGATTTCATATACAAAGACATATCTAGCCTCTTTCCAGTGCAAGTTCCCTACCAGCTCTAATGGCAGTTGCCAATTATCCAGTAAGCAAGAAAGCAAGGACAAATGAAATCCATCCAGTGGGAGTTTCCGATCGGTTCATTCAATCGAGTCCTACTCTCCCGCCCGAGGCTCACTCGCTAAGGCATGCCTTTACTAAACTTGCTATTGCAAATGCCCTAACTCAACTACCAACAGATTCAATAGCACCGTCGTCTTCCTGGTTCTGCTTTGCGCCTTTTTCTTCCCCAGTTTCCTTTCTTTGTTTAGAGAATCGATCCAGTTGCTTCTCCGGTCTTGGTGGGTGGGGGATTATCTTTCTTTTTCAGAAAGAACTCCGAGTGAAGAAAAAAGGACTAAGCCGAAGGTATTAAATAGTTCAATGCTCTCTTGTTCAACTGGGGCTAATGGGCGATTCGTGCCATACTTGGTTTTAATCGAAATAGTTTCTAGAAGAAGCTCTTCCCGCTTTCCTGTTGATGCCGTAGGAATTCTCTCTGGAACAACCCCTGGCTGGGATAAAGAGACTGATTGACTGTGATGAGGTAGCTTAGATTCGGATTCGGAGATAGAAATCTCTTTGTGGCAACCAAAGTGCCATCGATTTAGCTGTTGATGGCGTAAACGCTCTTGATCTTTATTTATTATTTAATCGCATTTTCAAAGCATCAGTCCAAGAGAGGCAAGGAGATTAGTTTCCCCAAACTCGGCTCAAGCCACCGGCAATAACGAAGAACGACCAGGCGCAAGGGAGAACAAGTGCCAGCCAGTCAATCCCTGGACCCGGCTCAAATGATTTGATCCCAAGTGTCATCACAAAAAGAAGCTGTCCCATGCCCACTACGTGCTAACTACAAGGGAGGAGGAAGGGTTCAATTCTTTTTAAAGACCGGGCCGGGCCGGGCCGGGGCGGTCACTATTTAGCTCGTTTGGATGGAATCAGGGACATAATGGAGCTAGAATCTTCCTCTGAGGGGTCTGCGGGGAGAAAGGGGAAAGTGCTTTCTTGGCTGGCAATCTAATGGGTAGAGATCATGTTCGGTAGGCAGCAGTTCTTTCGACAGCTAGGAGTTGACAGACTTTTTCGATTTCCGCGCACAAGTAAATATCCCTTTTTGAGCTTGCCCAGTTTCGGCAATGAATCCTAACCTCAAAGGTGCTTTGAATTCACTTTTATCAGTTTTCCTCTCAGGTGCAGATGAATAAGAAATGTGATGTTATCAACTTAAGAAGTTCTTTTAATGTAAAGAGAAATCCCTGTGTGACCCGACTGAGAGGAATAAAGAAGTCTATACTATTCGAGAATCCGTCTTCTTTTTGAGGAATGTAAAACTGGTGCTATCGCCTATCATATAGTCGATCCAGGATTAGCGAACATTGCTTCCACTTTCATCAATATTGGCTGGGATGGGTTCAGCTGTATACTCTCTAGGTAGAAGATCTCCAATCATTAGCTCGGTTTCCGCAAAGAAAATCACTAGCTAGCTATAGAAAAAGCTCTTCTTTCATCAGTTGCCGATGGTGCTATCGTATTCGAATAGTTTTTCATCCGGCAGTGTCAATTTTATAGATTGAATCCGATCTTACTATTCAATTACAGAATCCAGTGATAGAATCCGCTCTTTGTAGGATGATTTGAGATTAGTAATTAGCGGTTAGTGGTTGAAGTAGACTAGGTAGCGGATGTCCTTATAGAGTCTATCTTTTGATGCAAGCAGCTTTTGGGCAGTACTCCCACTTGGGCTTTGAAGGGAATTCTTAAAAAAAGACATTGACATTGAAGTGGTATAGCGATGCTCGCGGAGGTGATTACCTAATTATCGATATTGCACTAGAAGACAAAGACCTTTTTTTGAGGCGAAATCCCTTGCTTGGGGGTGGGGGAAAAATAGTAAATCCACGAAAGACAAGAACAGTGTTTTGGAGGTTTGGATTCATAGACGCACGGATAAGACCGACGCCATTCAAGCAATGAAATTTTTTTCAGCAAAAACTGTCATCAGCTGAGATAGAAAAAGAGAAGAAAGCTTTGGGAGTGAAAGAGATCGGATTAGTGGGATTCCTTACGTTTTAAATTTATTACTTATTATTATTATCCCAGCCCTCCAGGGACTGAGGGCACTACTAGTACTAGGTAGGAGTAGGGTTTACCTAACTAAGCATTTCATGTTTTATCTGCTCGCTCTTGGTCGTTTAGTAAAGGAATCTCTACGGAACAACTGACTGAGGAATTGAGTCACCTGGTCACTCTGGCTTTCGAGGACACTCTGGGGGAGGAGCTCTTTTTACCTAAAGTTAGTAATGGAATCGCTTTCAAAGCAAGGAATGTAGGGGACTGCCACTCCCTTATAATTCTTATCTCTGTTATCTATAGGATCCACGAAAGAAATTTACTTTAGTAGCACCCTGGGTTTTTCCTGCCCTACGCGCACTCCCCCAGGGGAAAACCAGAAAGAAGCCTTTTTCAAGGGATCCAGCAGAAAGGGGCACCAGCGAGAGATCTCCATAATTCGGTTTTCCTAGGGATTTCCGTTGAGGTCCGTACGAGAACTTCGTAGACTAAATAGATCAACCTGCGGGTGTAGGCACCTTTTCTCACCTTTCACTAAAATAAAGGAAAGAGCGGAAGCTAGGTCTAGTCTATACTAAACAACACGAACACGCCTTTTTCTTTATTAAGAGAAAACCGGTTAGCTACAAGGGCTTCCTCGGCGCGGAAAGCATCGAGGATGTAGGACTTGCTACGAGTAGTTGCAGTGGGCATGAAGCAGAACATCGGAATGGACTACTTAGTCTGGCTTACGCAAGGGATGAAGTCCCGGGCTAGAGAATCCACTTTTGACTTATAGGATCGCCTAGGCCATGCCCTTATTATATTATCCCATTCTTTAGGAATCGAGCAAAGCTTTTTATTACAGCTAGGAGCACATCCTGTGCTTATAGTGACACCCAAAAACGGGATCCAAGGGAGGACTCGTGGGACAAAGCAAAAGGAAAGCCAAGCTAAAGCCCTACAGAGTAGAACTTCTTGCACGTGGAATTCACAAAAGAATCTTCGGAATAAGCTTATGATTCCTCTACTAGCTACGAGCTAATAGAAGAGGAATGACTCGAGCTTAGGCCGGCCGGAGGGAAGAGCCACCTTCTTTTAGCTCAGAGTAAAGCGCATAACCCAGTCCTCTATTTCGGAAGAAAGCCCAGGCGGGGACCTTGTCGAGCTAGGAGCACACGGAAGGGAGACCGCTTATTCACTTGGAAAAAGTAGCGCCCTCAGGGAAGAGAAAGACCTGAATCTATTACTCTATTCCTGACCTTAGCAAGTCAAGAGGCAGTCCTACTAGAGGTCAGATTGAAGACTTCATTCAGTTAGCTACTTGACTCAGGTTTATCTATCGATTCGTTAGGGTCTTATGACACCGTCTATAGGGGGGTTTTCCCCTTCCTTCCAAAAGGATGGAAGCAAGAAATCCTTGGCAATTGGTTCATTGCCTTCAATTGGTTTAATTCAATTTCTGCTTTCTGTAAATAAAATCCCAGGCTACTAGCCTTTCGTCTTTGGCCTCTTTCACCGAAGAGACGAAATAGATAAAAAATTCATTTACCCCGAGCAACTTAATCAAAAGATAGGAGAACTTCTCCCGAACCCCTCCAAACACAGATATATATGCTTCCTGCCCCTTCTTTTGGCTTCATGCCGGATGGATACAACAGATGCTCTACCGACCTACCCGACTCGCTCAACACTCGTTCTTAACTCGCTAGGGAACATAAACAGCTCCCTAGGAGATAAAAAAGATTTGAACGCTTCTTTGAGTAAGCATGCTTATTTATAAGGGACTTGCAACTACGACTGACTCTCCAAACCGGGGCCCTTCTTTACCACTGACGGAGGGATCCTCCCACATGTTCAATCCTGTTTTCACATTACAAATTTTCCATCTTATCATATTGAGGAATACCTTCTTCTGAACCGGAACAAGAAGTTTTCTTTTAAAGTACTTCAGACTGGAAGACCATGCCTGTGCAATAGACATCCCTCCTTTGACCGCTCACTCGACCTTCAGCTATAAGTAGGCCGTTTGCTATTGCTATAAGGGCTGCTCACCTTTATACGGCTTGGCTTCCGTTCTTGCTATATAAGGGCAAGCAAGACGAGGTTGCTCTCTTTTTCGTAGTAATCTTTCCGAGATTGGGTTTGTGTTCAGCCGGACTCCTAACTACTTAACATTTGGGCCTAGGAACAAAACAAGCGAAAAGCACCCAAGCTTGCTTCAAATCTTCTTCCCTATGAGTTCTAGAAGAAAGAAGAATGAAAGTTCTTATTGAGACTAGTATGATATGAATATACCACTTTTGGGATAGAGACTAATCTGTTATCTTGAAAGCAGCTCTCACATTCAGATTGAGTTCAGGTCATCAACCAGTCATCGCCTGAATGAAAAGGCAGGTCGAGTCACCCATTCCTCAATTGTGTCATTCTTCGATGTCTTATCCGAACGGGAGCAGCGAAGCATAGAATGTATTAGATCCAAGCAACAGTAGCAGAGCCCTGCAGAGAGGCAAATCCAGAAGTTGATTTTCTATCACAAGCATCTCCGGCGAAATCAGCATCACAGTACCCACCAGCGGAAAGGAGTTTTCTCGGAGACAAGACCAAAGGCATCTGTTTTTGCTCATCCTAGTCCACCCGCTTCTCCCAAGGCAAGGCTCCTGTTGGCAATAATAGCGGATTCTCTTTGCTGCCGATGAGGGATTTTGCATAGAACGGGGAACCGGACCCGCGGCAGGTAAATAGTTGGGCTAGAGATAGTCAGATAAATGATACTACCTACTAGCTGACGATAAAGAGTTGGATCAACCTCTTCCTGGATTCCGGAGTCGGTTTGAGTTCAACTTCCATAGGAATGGAGATTGTCTTCTCATCTGCGATTTTTAGCCCAGAGAGTGGATCTCTAGCGTACCTAGCCCGAGAGATAGTTAGCAAATGGATTGCCTTGCAGAACCGAAGGACCAAGAAAGAACTGTATCGGGCCCATATCAGACATTTCAAATCAAATTGTTGAGCTAGCTTGGTCTTATAGTCACTTGTGAGCTGTTCACTAGAGCTGGTTATGAGGAGGGCATCCACATAAAGTGGGAGGAAAATGGAATCGTCTTTGTCCCTTTTAACAACAAGGGCATTATCACTTACACATTTTGGAAAGCCGACTCAAAGAAGGAAAGAGCGCAGTCTCCGCTCACTGACTTCAGGACAGCAGCTCCGTAACTGACTTTGACTTAAAAGCACATCTGGCCACTTTCCGTTTCCGATCGCGGAGTCGAAGCTGACAGGCGACGATTGGGAA
Organism: Camellia sinensis; assembly: GCF_055761805.1. Lineage (NCBI taxonomy): Eukaryota > Viridiplantae > Streptophyta > Magnoliopsida > Ericales > Theaceae > Camellia > Camellia sinensis. The sequence continues at coordinate 667,791 of NC_043914.1, forward strand.
TGGTTTTTCACCGAAAGTTGGTCCCAAAAAAGAAGGAGCCAGCCAGATTGAAAGCGAAGGGAGTTGAAGAGAAAGCCCTAGTGAACGAAACTGCAGCGCAAGTAAGTTGAATCAGAAAGACGACTCTTTTGGAAGTAGTAGGGTTGAGAAGTAATTTCGCCGGATGCAAAGACTGAAACAAAGCATCTCGCTATATTTTTCCTAGCATTGAGCTGCTTGTGAAAGTTAACAATTGGGTCTGTCGAAAGTCTCGCAACTTGACTCTTTTTTTCTCCCTTTGGCGCAAGGCCTACAATGTTGGCGTATTTTGCTAGTCAGATGAACCAAGCGAAGCGGAACTTGACTTTGAGTGTGTAGAGAAGATTTGATCAGCAGATAACAGGCTGCTTATAGGTCGATGGTCTGCAAGACATAGATAAAGAAAGGGAAGGAGAGCTCTCCGTTCGTAGTTCAGAGCTATCGGAGCGCTACGAAGAGCAAGTGCTTTCTCAACACGGATAATACTAATATATGAATAAAAAAAAAGATTCAAAAACTAAGTAAAAAAAGTGCGTATATGGTGTGATACCAACTTTCCCAAGCACTACATTACTTGGCTTCATCCTAGCCGCTTTTTACTTACTGGTGGTGTGAAATCCCTCAATCAGGGGGTCCCCTAAGATAAAGAAAGGGATGGTTTCTGGTTAGCAGAACTAGATAGACGGAAGTAGGCCCTCTATTCCCACCTCGGGATGCTGGGAAATAAGCCCTTCTCTAGGTAAATTTAGGGTATCCCCCTCAAGAGTCAAACTCCATTCTAGCAGCTACATAGCGGCAAACGGTGACTCCGGAGGTAGCGACAGATCCCGGCATCAAAAGCGGGGGAAAGCGGGTAACTGTAATAGAATACCATCGAATCGTGAGAAGGGAATACCTAGCTAGCTCCCCAGCTCTTGTTCTCCTCCAGTCCTTTCATCTCCATTTGCTGGGACCGGACCTGTATGTAAGCCTTTCTTTGTTCTAGGGAAGGCCCGCCAGTCCCGAGAATAACCTCGTAGCCAGAAAGAGCCTTGTGGGTCATGCCGCCTTCCTTACATTAGGGTTGGGATGCCCTTCTCATTCTCTTACGGCTGGAAAGGGTTACCTTATTACTTTATATATAATATGCTTGGTTCCGATGATTAGATCTCCTTGGCCGTCCGTAAGGTGCAGGTCCAATCTATCTAGCTAGGGCGGAAGGGCCGGGTCAAACCCGCTTGACTCAAAAAGAAAATACCAATCAATAACCCAATACTAAGATGGAAAAGAGGAAATAAGAGCCGCTCTCTTCAACTGGTAACCATTGGGGGTAAAATTCTGCAACAACAAAAGTGACTGGTCAACCTTTGGTTCGATAGGCTGGTGATCTCAGAATCCGATTCAGTACTCGATGATGGTATTATTCTTTTTTCAATTCAGTATTTGACTAGGTAGGAGGCTCTCTTAAGCCTGACTCCGATAGCCGCTCTTCAAGCTGATGCGCGGTAAGATACTTCTTTTTCTGGTGTAATAGAGTATATTCATTACAAACCTGAATTCTCGCGTTTCCTCTATCACTAGATATTCCCTCGTGCGGATGAGATATAGTAGCCCTTAAGCTGTTGAGCAGTGAAATCCTTGTTTTGTTGGTGCAGGTCTGGGATCAGTAGTAGCTTCCTGAGCGACGAGAGCCTTCCACCTCTGCATTGGCCGACAGTAGAACTCCTGGGTGAAAGGTAAATTCCGAAAAAGAGTAGTTTCTCCGTCTACAATATGCTCGAACCTTTACTTTAAAAATCTTCCACACCGAAAAAGCCCGTTCATCTCTTCTTTCTCGGAAAGATGGAATAGGAATCTATTTGGTAGAGTCTGCCGTGGGAAAGCCTTAGCGACTCGAATAGATAATAGTGATCACCCAGTGAAACGTATAGTTCCACCTCTGGTAACACGGTTGGATTGCTAACTTCTTCTTTTTCATTAGGGACGGGTCTTTTCTTCCCTCTGCGGAGGGGTATGAATAGGGCATACAAGGGGCTCGATCGAAGAGAGACAGTGGTGACTCGCCAAGAAAGATTTTAGAAGTGCTACCTGACTACAGTCGGTTGATGTTATAAAGTCCTCCATTATGGAATGGTTCTCAGCAGCACGTGAATCTCCTAACTCGCTGAAAGTGACAGCGTTTATTTCATTTATATATATTATATTAGCTTAGCTGAAACGGATCGAGTGTCCTACAAATCAATAGAATCTAGTTCGTTCGGATGATGTACTTGGGAGGACCGTAGCCCAAGCCACCAGGCGAGGAAAGGTTTCTTTCATATGGATCCACTTCTTGCCACTCTTCTCATAATCTAATGGTGGAACTCTTCTTTCTTGAATCATATGCATTGGATTCCCAGGAAGAGACGAAAGATACTCGCGAAGAACAGTCATGGCCAAGTGGATGGAAATAGCATAAATAGAGCCAAGCCTTCTCTAAAAGAAGCAAGTGCAAGTCCCAGGAAAGCAGCTACTAGCTAATGTCAGAGGACCTTTGCTTGATTTTACTTCTGCCTTGATGTGCCTCCTCCTTTTTCAATATGAAATTCGAGATTAAGTAGGTTGGTCAGTCACACAAAAAGGAGTAGCGAAGGGTTGCATTAACTTCTGCGGATACGAGGGAGAACTCGCTATTCCTAATACTAAGACTGCGTCTCTTGCATACACTTCCTAAAATGCAGATAATCTTGAATGACCGTCGGGCATTTTCAGGTGGCGAAAGCCCAATGTATTCATTTTTTCTTTGATTCCGCCCGTAGGCGCTAACAAATAAGTAAGAAGCAGGTCCGATAGTGAAGGGAGAACACTTGCTTGGTACAACTCTCATGTGGACGTCCTGCTTGATACAAGCAATCAGTAGAAAATAAGACAATAGGCAGAGGCTATTAGTCAAGCGGGCGATTCCCTTAGGAATTTAGTGAATATGATACCTTCTATTCTATTGATCTGGAATTGGGCCAATACGATTGATAGGTAGTCGCCTTTTCAGGTAATGGGCTAGAGGAAGCAAATTCCTCTGTCCACGCGTGGACTAGACCGATTGAAAAGATTGGAAGGCCGGGTAAGGCAAACAGGTATTACTCTCCTAGAAGAACCCCCGGAGGTGAATTAGAGCTATTGAGTGCCATTACTACCCAATCAGTCTTTCCCTAAGGGATTTTCCTTAGTTGCGAAGAAGTGAAGTAAGGAACTAGCTCGAACGTAGGCAATTGCCTTATTAAAAGATGGGGCTTTCCCTTCCGATTTATACCCCAAAAGAAAAGGGTGGCTTGCTTTCATCACTTTCTCTCTCATTCAACTGGTGTCAAAGCTAAAGACAAAACCTATGGATTGGCTCGTTGACCAAAACCGACATCGCGAACGGCTTCTACTCCTGGTTTGCCAACCTTGTCGACTTCCTCACTCGAGACAGGAATACTCAGGCCAAGTTCCATAATGAAAAAAGCGAGTTAGGGGTGTCAAAGGTCTCCTCACCTTAGTGGCATAGAAAACGACGATTTCTTCTTAGTAAACCTTGCAAATGCCTTTGCTTTTACAGCTGCCAGAAAGCGGACTTAACCACTGAACTGAGTTCGCTCGGTCAGCTTACTATGGATGAGCAAGACCGGAGGACTAGCCCGCAAGCGCAGCCTGAATGGAAGATAAAGGATTGCGTGCGCATCTGCCTATTGATTGATCAGAAAACCTCTTTGAGGATTCCCAAAAGCTTGAAAGGGCGAATGAGGGGTGAAGTAAGGAATGAGACAGACAAAGACTCACGTACGCCCGAACGAGGCCAATCAACAGGAATCCACCTGACCAAAGATTGGATCATTCCTTGCGCGCGAGACAAAGCCCACTTTCCTTCATTTGCATGCCTTTCTTTCCTAACTAGCGATCGATGAGCTAAACAGAAGATCCCTACTTGATACGAAACAGAACAGGAACTTCACTCATACTGAAATACTTCAATCGATGAACTCCTTGCAGCATCGATGCTCGAGGAAGCAAGAGCGGGATGAGTACCAACTACAACTAAAAATTCCTATTTTTTGGCTTCCGGATTTCGATCAATCTGTGAACAGTAGAAAGAATTCCATGGACACAGGTGAAAGAACAAGATCTGGCACTGGCAGCGGAGAAGCAGAGTGACAACCAGCCGGGCCAGAAGCCCCGTTTCCTTCAACTAATTCAAGCGATTCAGTCAGTAGGAAAGTAATCTCACTGAACATTGGTTTTTTATTCCTCGTGAAAAAACAACGAAAAATCGAAAGTCCAATATAGATATATAACTCATCTTTCTCCCCTTACGAACAATAAAATCAAGTGGCTTTTGTTGAAGGTCGTTCGAGCGAGAGTATGGCATGGGTTACTTCAGCGCCGTAGCGCCTAGTACTCGAACATTTGCTCGAGGCATTTTCTCTATCCCTTCTTACCCTATCAATTCTCTCAGTCTCCTGGATCCTCTGGCACAGTTTCTAACACCAAGGCAACCATGGCTTCCTCACCATCTACTCTCCCAACAAACTGGTATGTTGACTCTGCTGCAACCAACCATATAACCAATGACCTCAACAATTTTAGTTTCTATGAACCCTATCAAGGCTCAGATCAAGTTCAGGTAGGCAATGGCTCATCACTGTCCATTCAAAACACTGGTCAAGGTATTCTTCCCACTCCTACTTTCCCTTTTCAACTAAAAAATGTATTGCATGTGCCTGAAATTGCCTCTAATTGAGTCTCTGTGCATCAATTAGCTACTGATAACAACTGTACCGTAACCTTTTCTTCTGATTCCTTCCTTATTCAGGACAAAATCACTAAACAAGTTCTCTTCAAAGGCTATCACTGCAATGGTCTTTACCAGCTTCCTACTTCTCAGTCTATGTCTTCTCCTCAAGTTATTAAAGCTTCAAGCTCAGTTTGGCATCAGAGCTTGGGGCATCCCTCTCCTGCCAAGTTTGATTTTATAGCTAAGAAATAGAACTTTCCCTTTTCTTCTGTTCAGTCATCATCTTGTACACATTGTCATGTTGCCAAATCCCATAGACTTCCCTTTGTTCTTTCTACTACTACTGTAAATAAGCCCCTTTGTTTAGTACATAGGGATGTATGGGGGCCTATTTCACCCTCCATTGATGGATAGGCTTGCCACTATGTCTTCGGATAACTGCCAATGACAAAAAGACAATCCGGAGACTCGAAAGGCAGCTATGTCTTCTCCTTAGGAAGAGAGCTTCCTAGCCTATCCCTACTTTCGGAGATAGCTCATTGGAATGAGAGCGAAGAGCGCAAGGATGATTGGTCGATTGGCCTTGTTAAGGGTGTCGTTTTTCGCATTGGCAGTTGAGAATGAGTTCGTCCGAGCCGGTGTTCAAAAAGGTTGGCTGTAGAGAGTTAGTCCGAGTAGGTTCGGGTAGGGAGAGGAAGAGCACCCATTAGACGCAATAGGTGCGGATCTTACTCTTTTTCATTCCAAGCAAGACTCCCGAATGAACTAGGAAGGGTGAGTGCGCGCAGTTCCTATTCGAATCTTGGTTTTTTGAGTTCCTTCGGTGCTGGAGAAAGTCTCAATTCCTTCTTCTGAGAGTGAGTCTGTTCGGAACGGTAGAAAGCGGTACTTCCTTCTTCAAATAAGTTCTATGAAGGTCGGGTAGTGGAACCACGGAGCAAGGTGGAAGGTAGGAACGAGAAAGCAAGTAATACGGGACGATTGGCTAGTCCGGCTTTCCCCCTACAAATTGAAAATTAAATTCAAGCGCAGCGCCGTTTCGAAGCAAGTTCACTCCTAAAAGTGGTACTTAATCAACTCTAGGGCATCTACCTTCGCCTTAAAGAGAAAGGCTGGTTCTACTACTACCTGGTATGATAGGTCCAAAGAAAGTCTCCTGCATCCCTTCTTGGTCGAGAGGCATAGCCCCCGGCTTCCCTTGGTGCGGTTGCTTCATATCCAGGCGCGACCCCTAATAGTGTCAGGTCGAGATGTAGTTCCACCCATTGAGGAGGCAAGAGCATCACCCGTGGTTTACCCGGAAAGACTGTCACTTGCTTGCTTTGGGCTCATCCCGTGCTTGGTCTCTTCGATATGCGATATCACGTTCGATATGCTCTTTCTTTATGAAAGATCTCTCCTCCCGTTAAGCACTCGGGGTACAGGTAGACAGAGGAGTTAGAGGCTGGCAGTTAAGCATTCGCTATGTGGAATTCCTTTTCTATCAGTACGATTCCCGTCCTTTGTCGGAAAGGGTATCCACTCTTAGTCGTAATCGGTCTTTCCTGTATTCAGGACTCGGGCTATATGCCCTCTTTTCTATAGTGAAAAGCTTTTGACTCGAATAGGCGGCACGAAACATGCGAGAAAATGCTCTTTTTTAAGGCCTGGGAGTGAATTCAACTTTAGACAAGTCTAGCAAAGCAGCTCATCTGGTAACACGGTCATCCGTCCAACCTCTATCAATTGGTCTTTCCTCTTTCAATCGCTTGAATCGGTCCAACCGGGAATCTTGAATCTCTAACGATCGCATCTGTCTGACTGATGGGAGAGATCGGCTCTATGGCCGCTTTTCCTTAAGCTTCATGCCTCTGAAATCGATCGAATAAGCTCACGAGGTACTACGCTTAATTAAAATGCCAAAAAATGCATTATTGAAAGCCTTAGGGCATAATTACACTATCGTTATTAAAGTAGTAAGGAAATAATTAGAATATGCGCAAGAAAGACTAGAGGTCATAGACCGGCAGATAGGGGCAGAGGTCAGCATTCCTGCAGTTAAGGAGGACGGATAGTCACTTTTATGATACTGTCTGATGAGAGATAGGCGAGGCGGGAGTCAGCCTCGAATCAATTTCGTTAATTTGACATTTCTCCTGTATAGTCTTTATGACGCTCATCTGGAATCTTTCCTGTTGCAGTACGATTGAAGTATGAGTTTCAAAATTGGAGTCTTTCAGTAGTTAAACACGATTTCAGTATTCAAGTACCGGTAACATTCCCTGTATAACTCTAGTACTTCTGTAAGTAAGGTTCTTTCCTACGGTGGAGTTAAGGCAGCAAGCATAGGTGCTTCGGTTTTCGGTAGCAGGTAATCAGGTATGTCTAAAGCAAATCCGTCCATAGTGCCTTCTCATCCCTTCGCCGGATCATTGTCCGGTGAAAGGAACGAATGATCGTTGGAAACCCTCTCTCGCTTTCTCGAGCTGTCGAATCCAAGTTTTCGCTTGCCTCTCTTGAGCCAAATCCTCTTTTCGTACCCTTGCTTTCCTACCCTGCCTACCTATTATTGAGGGAGTCTGTAGTCCCCCCACGGGCATATCTAGTTCAGAAAAGACATGAGATGGGAGGGCGTGAGGCGGAAAAAGCAGAGTAGACCAGACGCTTTCTGCCATGATATGAAGATGTTTGCTTTCAGTGCACCCATATTCAGGCTAAAAGAAGATTGAAGTAAGGAATGCCCGAAAAATAAAAGCATGACCTGAGGCAAGGGATGAGAGCGAAGAAAGCGCTTGACCAAGGACTGACTGAAAGCGCTTGACCTAGCGGGGTTAGCTTACCTTTTCTATCCCTGCAGCTGTAACATAGTTGTACTCCAAGGACAAAGGAAAAGAGAAGCTCAAGATTGAACATGTGGGAGGATCCCAAAACTACCGGATAGAAATCGTCCACCAACAACCCCCCATAGATGGATCAAGAAAGTAGGGCTCTTATCTTTCAACCAGTCAGTTTGACCAGGCTCAAGAGCACAGAAAAAGAAGGAAGAGCCAGTAGGCCATCATTGCATATGAAAATATAGAAAGTAAAGAGGAAAAGGCATGACTTTTAATAAGGGGCGCGTTAGCGCTTTAGAAAGATTGCAGGGCCTTTATTACCAACAGAGAAAGGAAGAGAGTGGCAGTGATATTGAGTTCCAGATCTCGGATTCATTTGCAGCATAGGCTAAGGTCCGGATGGTAACAAGAACGGAGGATATCAGTAAGACAAGAGGAGTTAGCGGGGTTGGCTTGAACCTTTATCCTACCTTCCACGTAGGAATGAATGCCCGACCTCTCTTTTTAGTGGGATAAGGCTTCCCAGCTTTCGTCTTTTCATAATTACCAAGGAAAGAGAAATCTAATTCTAGATCTGGTCTACGACCAACCATAGGAGGAAAGGAGAGCAGCCTTACTTCAACCATTACAGGCAGGACTAACTAACTATATAAGACTGCTTTCATATTCAAGATTAGCTACCGAGAACAAGGGTTTTATTACTATATCTGATAGATGTAACTGTAACTGCCCTTTGGACGGAAGAGATATAAAAATAGGGAGCCTCTAGCCCAGAGAACCTTTTAAGAAAGATATCGATTAACTGATTGCGACATAACTACAGTAATAGGGTAAAGGTTGGTCGTAGATCATGCAAGAAAAGAATAAGCTGCTAGGCCTTATCCCAATAGAAGAGATACAGGAAGGAATTCTTAAACATCTTAAAAGCAGGAAAGATCTCAATTCAATTCCTTGCTTGGTGGATCGGATCCACCAAAGCCCCTGCCCTTAGCTACATAGCTACGATGGCTGGATCTAATCCATTCTTTTTTATCCTGATCTACAAGTCTAAGAAAGATTATTTATCATTCTATCTCTTCTTCTTTTTCTTGAAAGCTTGAATGGGACCTCAGAAAGAAAGACTCCAGTCGTGATCTACGCGCCAAAGATTCTTCGTCGCTAACTGCATCCTCACCTGCTCACTTTGACCTCTATGGCTATCCTGGTGAACTAGTAAACTATTCCATATCTCCCTGTAGAAGCATCCTCTTCGCTAATCTCATTTTTTCTAAGATCCGGCTATCTTCTTTTAAGAAAATTTGCGTTTCACACCCCTAGCCAGGCCCCCGGCATAAGCCCCCAACATTGAAAAAGAGGTGTAGGAACGAACTAACGACAGAGAGCTGGATCATAACATGAAAGTCAATCAGTCCTAAAGGGGGACGACGTGGATCAGTCCTCAGTAGTCAAGGTCTAGCAGAAAGAAACCTGAAATCGATGAACCTCGGTCAGCTGCCAATGGATAAGTTGGACGAATTGAGATTCGATTCGAATCCAATCTAGAAGAGTATCAACTTTGAGACCCAAAAGAAGCTCTTTTCTATTCCTATCAGCTCAACACTTGGTTTTTGGTCCTCAACCACCCGCTTTGGTTCAGAACAGAAAAGACAACTTGAAGGGATATCGCCGGAAGAACCCTACCGCCTTTAACTCATTTACTGCTCAGCCCGGATTCGGCTCTCAAACAATAGAACATAACGCCTCAGACTTAACAAGATATAGGGTAGCATACTCCTCTTTTTATTCATTTTGGTTCCAAAGAGACAGCGGGAGACAGAGGCACTTCGGGCGCCTTCGTTGCTTCGAGAGCCCGGCACCATTAGTTTTGAACACAGAGCTCAATCTAGCTCTAAGCTTTTCAATACTGTTCGGTTAAACATTAACCACCTCATTAACAGCCTCATCTACCTTTGTTTGTAGATATCTTCGAATCTGCCATAAATGCCCCAGATTTGAGCTAAGAAACAGATCGCACCAGGCTTGCCCGCCTAGAGAGAGAAGCTCTAACCCATCTCTATCCAACTTGTTGCCACGTGCGTTCTACCTTTTTCTTCTTAGGAGAGTAGTAAGTAGTAAAGAGCTTGCTAGTGAAAGGAATGCAAGCAAGGAAAAGATAGCTGTCTTTGCAGCCTTACTAGTAACTAGTAAATAGTAGCTTGCGCGTCCCTCCATTCATTCCTTCCGCCAGGAAGAGGCATGTGATAAGGGTGCTCGTAGATCACCTAGGGAGCTTCTTTCTTTATGTGCAAAAGGTTTTTCTCCCTGTGCTTCCAGTTCTTGAAGTGAGTTTGCGCTTTGCCGTCCTGAATAGCCCATTTCTTCTATGGGGAGATAGCTCTCCAGCGTCTTTCTCCTATCTTCATAAAGCAAAGGCAAAAGTCAAGGGTTGAATCTCCTACAGCTAACCTCTTCTGGAGCTAGGGCAATGCGATCTCCTATCTCCGACCTCTCATTGCTAAGTGCGTAGTGCTTTATGTAGATGAGATTTCTTTAGTGCATGCGAACGGGACCATTTAGATCATCTCCGTCAAGTGATGGAAATCCTACGGCGAGAAAAGCTCACTATGAATTTTTTCAAGTCCATCTTTGTGACCGATAGCGCGATTTTGATCGCTGTCCCTATATCGAGGGAGAGGCCTTAAAGTCGATCAAGAGTTGGTTCAGGCTATAGTCGAGTGGCGTATACCCAAGACCATTAGTGAAGTTCGTACTTTCCATTGATACAGAACCAATTCCAATATCTTTATGGGAGGGCCCCATTGGCGAATTTGTAGGTTCGACTCCTATTGGATGAACGATGGCGGCATGCTTAACACGGGCAAGTCGGACCAGAAGTGACTATCTACGATATTATGGAAACTGGCATGTCGAGATGTCAACATTGGCCTTTTGAGATTGATTGTTGCTGTTTCGAGTTCCTTTCTTTAGTTTGGGAAGCAGGCTGTAACAACAACAACGGGGTGTCCCCTGAAAGCAAAGCAAGTAGTCCAAGCGGGGACCTGGAGGAGGCCAATCGGTACGCACTACATTTCTTGATTGTATGAGCTGTCGGTAAGTTTGAATTAAGAACAACACTTATGATGTTTCGACAAGCGAGCGAAGGGACTAACTAGGAGTCACACACACCATTAGGAGTCCCGCTTGCCTATGGTAGAGAACACCGTCAGTTCCTCTTGGCCGCTAAGCTGGTTCCTGAAACCTATCGGACAGAAGACCGTCAGTGAAACTTCCATTGAATGGCGGACTTGTTGATCGCTCGTGAAGCGATTGAAAGCCGTGTAGTGAACTGTTGACAATCAAACTTAACTCCATCTCCATCATTCCTTTGGTAGGCAAGTCTATCGGAAATGGATAAACTCGTTGCCTTGATGTTGTGTCAATAGCTTTCCAACTTTCAGTGATTTTGAAACAAAGGTTAGGAAGGAGTTCCTAGCTCCTACTACTGGGCAATTTCTCCTCTTATTCTTCGAGCATTTCTTTTATCGGATGAAAAATCTTACGGAGAGTCCAAGTAGAAGCTTTTTCTTTCGGATAGTCAAGGAGTATACCCACATATATTACTTCCTTTCTTTATATAAGATTTTTATCCTCCTCCTTTTCCTTGGCCTCTTTGAAGTGGAGCTCATCTCCTGCCTAAAGAAAAGGAAGGTGTGTCAAGAGTTCGTAACCCTCATACATCCTCAAGGGGCATTCCCCTAAAAAAATATAGAAATAGTCAAAGAAGCGGAATTTTCCGTCCTGCGCTAAGCTGCGCATCGAGTGATATTCCTAAGACCTTGAGCTGCTTCTCGAAATCGGATAGCCTTTTGCAGCTAGCGCGCTTTACTAATAAGATAGTGCACCTTGAGTTCATTGTACATCACACCTCCTACGTTTTCCAGATATCGATTAACTCTTTTATCGTCTCCGGTACTGATGCTTCTGCCCATACCATCTTAGCTTCCCCCGCCTTTTTCTTTGCCACTTAAACTGGCGGATCAATTCGGGCAACTCGATCCGGGTCTGCTACTCTATATGCACCCGTATCTGCCCCTGCCCTTCTCTCTACGGATGGTGGGTCTTGGTATCTATATCGATCCGCGGAATCTACGTATCAAATGATCATTGCTACCTCCCCTGGTGGAACTGCTTTCACTCGATCTCTAAATGTATCCGCGCTGGCTGCCACCCCTGTTGCTAGGACTGTATAAACTCGGTAAAATGCTTAGGGATAAACTGGTTATAGCACCCCTTCTGATTTTGTTATGAATCAACGCGCTATGGGAATGGCTATCATCGATCTGGCGAGTACGCTGCAACCTTAGCAATAGCCTCTATTTACTTTCTTTACTTTGTTGCTCATTGTTGCTTATTTCACTTGGTTGGTTGCTACATTTGGAAATGGAAGAAGGGATGCAGGCTCTTGATCTCGGTCAATTGAATCTGAATATGCTTACGAGCCCATTTATTCCCCCCACCCCCGCTGGAGCTATCCCTTCCCCACTAATCACTCCCCAAGCTGGATACTAAACTAATAGGTCACCTGGTAAACAAGGAAAATGAACCAGTAGGAGCGGAGAAACATCTTTCAAACCTGAACAAACACTATTTGGACGAAAGCGCTGCTAGAACATGATAAATAGATGGGAGTTAAGCGGATTGATTGGAGTGAGAACAGGATCACAGTAACCAAACGACGTTCGTAGCAAACAATAATAAAAATGAATATAATTATGTAAAGAACCACCCCGAGCAATAGCATGAGCAAAACGAATGATAAGAATAAGGGGGCTAGGCAGGAACCAGGTAATTAAGGAGACACACTGTGAAAACACCTCGAAACAATACGTAGCCAGATCGGGAATATGAATAGGTGTGTAAGGAACCTGACCGAGAGCCCAACGAATCACGTTAAGAGTGTGTCGAGATCCACTGAAATAGGCACAGATACGCCCCAAATCCTTCGCTCCGGAGTGGTCCAGAACCTTATATTACAGTTAAGTGAGATCTAGCATGAGATGGATCCAAATGGGATCGAAATGCACTTGATTCTCTCGGTTGCGAAGGGATAAACGGTGAGGATTTACTATATGATGCAACGTTGATCGTCAGATCCAATTGCTTTGCTAGAATGGATCATGATCATATCGAGGTGGCGTGAATTCTGTCACTTTGATGTGGGTTCGCCTCAGTCAGAAGGGTTGGGATAGGGTTACCTGCTATGTGGGGTAGCTCGCTTGAATCCATGGTCGATGAAAGTATTGGAACGGAAGCGAGGCGGGAAGGAAGGGGACAAGTGCATTAGAAGCTGCATTGCTCGGGTAGCCCATCCCCTACAGAAAGAAAAAAATCAATAAAGGAGGGATGTGCCGGCAGAAGCAGCTTTGAGCGATATCTCCTACTTCCTATCTCAAGCATTCATTCTTTGCCAGGAGAGGAGCAAGGGCCCAACATTCAATTGTTTGTTTCTTTCCGACTGCCTTTGATTAATAGCGATATCCGATAGAACGTGTGTTCCTGCTAGGAGAGGATAAATAGCGGAGAATGGCCAGATAGCAGCCGGTCACGCACCCACCCCCTTGCCCTTTATTTACGATATACCATCCACCCAGAAGGAAGGAAGTTACGTGCATCCAATCGATCGGACAGAGCAGTCGGTCGAGCTGCCATTGATAGGACTTCAGTCCAGGATCTAGCAAGCAGAACAGGCGGAGTTAGCTTCATTGATAATGTATGGCCCATGGGACCTAGTTGATTCCTTCATTCCTTCCAGCTGGCTGGGTGAGATGGGGCGAGCTATGCCTTTATGGGTTGGGGGTGGGCGGAAGAATGAAACCTTGAAAGGAAGGGGAATCCACTCGTCTATCTTCATTTCTTGATGTCTTTCTCGACTGACTGCTTGTTAAGCAAAAGCATTGAAGCTCGGAAAGAACCAAACAAATCTACTCGACTGATCCTTTTCTTGCAATCTTGATCTGATGGACCACAGTTTTAGCACGAGTTCAGTTCAGCCATCATTCCGATCAACGGCACCTGTGTCTATCTACTTCCCACCCTCCATTGGCAAAACATCCAAATCAACGATGAGAACCAGGGTCTTTGGCTAACCGGTCTTGGGACTTTAGACACTCTCCTTTGGAATGGAAGTAATCTCGTAGATCCGAATCAATGAATCTATCTGGGCAGCACTCCCCTTTATCTCAGTTCGTTGTTAGCTTTTGAAGGAGTGGTTCCTAGAGGTTCAATGCTTCCAATTGTGGTGCGTGCCGGGTAATATCCTTTGAGTGAGCAAGCATCTGTTCGTTCCGGATACGACTTGTTTCTTTCCAAGTGCCAGCTTCCTTCCTTCCGGGACTTCCTTCCATAAGGCGTTTCTTCATGCCGGAGCATCCTTTTCTAAAGACTCAACTGCCTCTGCTCGGATCAATGCTAATTCCGCTTCTTTTCCTGCTTCTGCACCTACTGGGAAGAATGGGCTAAAGCCCTGGGGGCAGCTGGGAGAGGGGAATAGGTGGAGCATTTCAAGGTAGGTCTTTAGCTGCTCCAACGAATCGAGTTGTCTACGATACCCAAGCATGCAAGCAAGTCTTCGGGAATGGAATCGCCCTGCCTCCCTTCGGTCTAATGGCCGCGGGAGGGGAAGGGCTTTAAGCCGAGTGCTTGCTTGCAAGAATCGACATCGAAAAGTCACTCTCAATCACAGCCTGAAGTGGGGGTACAAGGGAAAAGGTGATGTAAGTCCATTCTTTCTTGTATCATAGGTAAGGCAAAGCACTTTCTCTTAAGAATGCATCTGGTTCCATCTTTTCTTCTAACGTTGAATGGCATATTCCATCGCGAAAGATTCAATCCAGCGTTCCCCTTTCCTACGGCTACCTTGTTACGAAAGTATGATCAGTGCAAGACTGAGGGGAAGAAATCAAACTGAACTAAATAACTGAACCTGGACAGACTGAAAACTAAGCCAGGCTGCCTATGTACCCTTTGTTAAGGGATAAAGTTATACACAGTTCTGCCTACATAAATTCGTTATGTACGGGTGTAATGATCGCCTATGATCCTGCTTTGCTGGGCTTCTCCTACTGGACAAGCAAATTAAGGAAATGTGAACGAGTTCGCCGAAATACGAATAAGATCAGAAATGCCATCCAAAAGCGCAAGGGGCCACCCACCCTTTCCCCTTGCCCCTCTCCATTCCCTAAGGAACAAGAGGGCCCCACCTAGTCCCAAAAGTCCACTGGAATACGAATTCGATCAAAAATGCAATCATTATCATTAATGAATCAAAGAACTGAAAACATTTCCAATACCGACAGCAGCTCCCGCTGAAGCAATTGTAGCAGCTCCGGCACCCATTGATTTTGCACCCTCTAACATCTCGAGTTGAGAATTCTCGTCACGCTTTTTCATTCACTATTTTATGTTATAGATTCCTCGTCGATTCTTCCCCTCCTTCCTTTTCTCTTGGGCATCTCACTTGGAATGCAAAGCTTTCGATCTTGTACTAATAAATTCGGTAGACTGAACACCAACCCAATCTCAACAAGTTGAATTGATGCGCTGTTTTCCCCTTCTCTCTACCCTAAAAATAAGTCGAGGGAAACTGCAAAACATCGCCGATCTCATCATTGAATACGCAATTTCGAGATAGCAGAGAAGGCTTTATTTCGGATACAGATTGGGGAACTTCTTTCTTTCTCACCCCACTGTAAGCGCCTTTTTCAGTCCTTGAAGCTCTTTTATCCGTGCTTTGCCGATCGAGACCCCACGGGCCTTAAATTGCCCCATTTTCCTGACCAGATCTCCGATATGCCCACAAGCCTTAGTAGACTTCTTCCTGATAGCAGCTCTACTGCGAATCCCTAACTTCAGTGGAATTCCTATCCTTAAACTACCCCACTACGGGCCCCGTCTCTCATAAGGGTTCCCACCGGTGACCGTTAGCGTAGTTCACTTTCCGTGTCCGCCTATGCCGGCACTTGGCTTGAGTGATTGATGTCACAAGGGCGAGGGCGGTCTGCCAGCTTCACCACCCCTATACGAGAGTGAAGGTCTTTTTCCCATGGGAGTTCCCTTGATGCGATACTAGAATAAGGCCTACGCTTGGTTAGCTCCTATTTGAAGCGAGACGCTAGCTTCTCATACATTACCCTTTGAGACCTTAAGCGAGGAAGGAAAGAAGAGTGGCCGAGGGATGGAATAGAGTGCGCAGTCGGTTTAGAAGATAGCTTTGAATGACCAGGCTAGCTTAGCTGGCTAGCGGAGATGCTCTTGCCTTTCCTAAACAGGTCGGAATAAGGATATTGTGAACCGAAAGATAGGACATAGAAGATCACCACTACTTCTCGAGTGACTTCAGGTCGTAAATCGGCCCGAGGAAGTGTGGCCAGAAGATGAGGTCGAAGATGGCTAGCTTTCTTGCTTGCTTTCCGTTCTGGACAAGGCAGACTTGCCGTCTCGCTCACTTCTTGAGAATTGAGACTAGGGGTAGAAGAGTAGGAATGAGAAAGCAGTCTTAGAGAAGAAGGCTTTCCCACTTGAGAGATCGAATGAGAACCATAAATTCGAAAGAGAAGGGTAGAATTCAAAGAAGAAAAGGTCAATAGATTTCGACTAAGATCGAGTCTGGGAGAGGAAGCAGTTAAAGTAGGGATCATGCTGCTAGTGAATGATTGTTCCATTTTCAATTAAGGTTGATTCAAGAACTTCTAGGCTGGAATCGGAAATGGAAAGAAGGAATGGTCCATCCGGAAGCCCACCAAAGATGGGGACTTCGAATGAAATGAGTCACAAAAAGCAACCGAGATTGCTGGCTGAGCAGCCTACTAGCTTGTTGGAAGAAAAGATAGAAAAGAGAAGAAGGGAACGAAAGCACCAGAAGCACATCTAGTTTCAGCATAGTTCACAGAGGCTAAGGCATAGGTAGCATCTCGTACAGATAGATACATCTCACTAGCACCACTTTCATTTGAAAACCTATTTGCCCCCTTACCCTTGGTATATTAAAATTACCAACTAGAGAAAGGCAGGGCAGCTGCTCTCCAGCCCCACTTGAGGCTAGGCCCTTCCCACCTACAGGAGCGAGCGAGATTGCTTGTTGCGCGCTTAAGACGGATGGGTTAAGCAAATTACCCTTTGTCCAATAAGATGATTCTTTTTGAGGATTGGCCTATAAAGCTTTTGGCCGGGCTCTTCTTTTATTCCTTTCTTTCCGGCGAGCAGACGATGATTGTGGTCTTCGTGGATACGCCTTTGATAGAGCTGGCAAGCCTTTCTTCTCTTATGATCGGGAGAGAATGCGGTTAGCAGCTGGGCTTGATTGTCTTGTTTGATAAGGTCCTATCCCAAGGCTTTCTCTCTGAAGCAGGACTTGACTCTGCAGCTGACTCGCCTACCGAAGGCAAGAATTGCAAAGAACAGATAGGAACTCTGATCCTTGAAAGAACAGATTCGGCAGGGATTCGTTCCTTAGAATGCGGGCTTCTAGAAAGGCTTAAAACGCGTTGTATTAGCTCGCGGCTTAACCCTACTTTGGGATTGCTTTGCCAGACAATCCTTCTTTATTTGAGAGTCACAAGATCTTTCCAATAAAACACAGTTCCCGCAACTGACCTGCACATAAGTCTGATAGCTCTTCTCAATCTGCCGGCAGGAGAGGCTACAGCTCCAAGTACGGTAGATGAGCCGAAAATGCCACTGGTAGGGTAGGCTAGCGAGTCTGGATGATTTAGATTGAATTAGCCTGTTCATTTCTGGAAGAACTGAGACTGTCAAGGCAGTCAACTCACATGCTTACCGAAAGCGGGGCAAGCTACGGCTTCAAAGCTTACTTAGTTCATAGCTTATACATTGAAGGGCTTAGCACAACGATACACTAAACGGCGCTTGCGAAGCACAAAATTCAGGGTTCGTCTGTATGTGCACGGACGATGCTATTCATACTCAAATAATAAACCAATTCCAACAGCAAGAAGAGGGGGGATATGCAGTGGAGCAAGCTTCAACACAAGCAAGGGCACAGCACTGGCTATGATAGTAGCTTACATGATGATAGCAATCACTCTCAATGCTGTGCAGCGTAGAGGGAACTACGCAACTCTTAAAGGGTTTTGATATCCGGGAGGAATAATAAGAATCAAAGTCCAGGCGATACTACTACGTACAGGTGAGACTGCTATTCTGCCGCCTATGCTTTTCTGATTATGACTCAGGAAAAAGCGGTCCAAAAGCTCTTCTTTGGCACTTTGAGAAACGACCTTACTACCCAATAAAGCTACCTTACCTATGCGTCTATATAAATAGGTTTCTCGGACAAAAGAGTACTAGCAAAGTTCACAATACCTCTAAAGCTACTCTCTCTACTACTACTGGAAAAAGCGACTACTCCTACTTGAGTCGGATACTAAAGTGCGCTAGAGCTATATCACTAAAGCGACTACTGCCACTAGAGTTAAGCATCAGTACTGCTACTAGAGGAAAGTGCTAACACAGCTATACAACAGGAAAGCGCTTTAGCTATAACAACTACTACCTCTGCTGCTCTTTTCCTTACTACTGCTACTTCTTGCCTAGCTGACAGATATCGAAACTAAGATGAAACTATCGAAGCAATACGAAGGAAACTGGTTGGCACCTATTTGTCTCTAGCCGTAAGAAGTTACTATTAAGTGTACGCGGGTCCTTAACTTAATTAAGATCAGTCGCGCAGAAAGAAGGTCTTCCTCTCCTATAGTACAAGGTTGTTCTGGACTGGCTAGAGCGATGGATAAAAATGGTACACCACCGACCGAAAGAGGCGCGGATTCTGAAACTACCAACTCAAAGCTTGCTTCCCTAACTGGCGAAACCTCTTCCCTCACACCGACCAAAGCTCTCAAACCGAAACGCCAAAAGCAATATATCAAAACCGGCAGGCTGCAAGGGAAAGCTGATTGTGGTACTACTGCTCTCGGAAGGGCAGACGGATTCTGGTACGTACGCTGTAAGGACTGACACCGGGAATGGCTTTCGGGAACGGGCTTCCGGCTCCAAAACGGAAGATATTCGGTCTACAACCGGTGCACCAGGACCTTTATTCGTCTCGCCTTTCCTATCTCTCCGCGATGCAGCAGAGGGAGCACCGTTAGCAAATTCCCCTCGCTGTTCCAATCAATTACGAAGACGGGGACATAAGGAGTAGTGGCTTTAGCCTTTATTACTCATAGTAAAGTAAGTAATTTCTTATATTATATAAATAAAAAGAGATTCGTTGGATTGAAGGAGAAAAATAATTTGTTGCTAAGCCAAGCCAGTAAAGGAAGTCGTAGCCAAGCAGTAGCATGCTTTCAGAGACGATAAGAGAGCGGATCTTGGAATTGGAACTCGTCGATAGTAGGGGATCCGGTAGTGACTACTTTAGCGGGAGGTTCCTCACCTTAATAGAGTAAGAAGAGAAGCTAGCCTTGCACTTTTCTTCCCCGTCTTGTTGACGCCAAAGTGCAACTCTTTGCTGCAGAGGACTGGGAAGAGGGCTGCTGAACTTGAAGTCATAAGCCTATATCCGATTACGCGAAATAACCTTGTACCTCTTCTTGAACTAAAGGAATAAACTCAAAAGGCCTTCTCTGTCTTGTCTGAAACTGGCTTCTTAGCTCCCTACTATAGAATAGAAAGGGCGTATTGTTTTTCTTTGGTAACTCCTCCTTGCTTGAAGCGCTCTCAATCTACTCTGGCTAAATAAAGGCCGTGAGTCCATCGTTACTTATTCCTTATAGCTAGGACCTAAAAATCTGTCATTCTGGAAGAAAGTAGGGTTTACCAAGTCTATCGGCCATTGCGTGGCACGAAATCAATCATTGAGTATTGAGTACAGGGATGGATCCCGCTCTTATTCACTGGAAGAAAGCAACCCCATTGGGCGGTCTAAGGGAATCGTTGAGACAGTTGAGCAGTGTTCGGTAAGGCACTAAGTAAATAGAAAGAAAAACGGCGTTTGACTTCCTTCGACTGATTACTGAATGCGAGATTCAGTTGGTGTGAAGTGGTACCTTAGTACAAGATCGACTGGCTGTTGAACGTAACGAGATCGACAAGAGATTGACTTTTTGCCTTGCAGCACACCGCCGTTCTCTGGTTCCATCTATTCTATGCATGCTTCTCGTCTTGCAAGGAGTTCCCCTTTCGTTCCATATTTCTTGAAATTATAGATCAACTATTTGTCAACTCACGCATGATCGAAGGCTGATTAGATAGAGCAGAAAGGATCTTGAGAAAGAGTGCCCGAAAGGAAGGCAGACGCGCAGGTCAAGTCGTAGTGACAATGTTCCGGAATTGACCGCTTTCTATTATGTTATGTATTAGGAGCACCTGTAGCGTAGGTAGACTGATTATTCGGCCTATCGGCATGATGGTAGTCCTCTTCAAGCTCTCTTGAAGGCTCTGGGAGTCTTATTTATTTACCTTGGTATAGTACAGGTGGTGGTCTCTATATATAGAGAGACTCTTTATCTTCGAAGCTTGTGTTTAGGGCGGTATATCAGTTGCTCTTCTCAATCGTCGCCTGTCAGCTTCGACTCCGCGATCGGAAACGGAAAGTGGCCAGATGTGCTTTTAAGTCGATGAGAACTTTAATAATCGAAATGGTACTAGCGATGAATTCAGTTAATCACTGGCTCTTTTGAAGGGGCTGCAAAATAAAGAGTAGGTTGGCATAATGGAAAGTAGGGATATTGATCAGGAGGGGTAAAGGCTATATCAGAGAGGGGCGCTATTTCGTCTCTAATGGAACATGTAGGAATAGGCTTGGAGAGGGGCGAGCTTAAAAAGAAAGGAGTTTTCTCATAAAGCTTTCTGCTGCGCTTGTCTTTGCTTGTCTTTTCACGGAAAAAAAGAAAGATATCCGTCAAGCTCTTTCAAGCTTTGGAGTCAAATAGCCAGCAGGCTCTTAATTACGACTTGATGATAAGTAGGGTTTCTCTTTCTTCTTTTCTCTATCTTTTATTATAAAGAGTACACTGCAATCAAGTCCGTAGAATAGAATAGTCTCGCGCGTGCACGCGCTTCCT
This sequence comes from Camellia sinensis, assembly GCF_055761805.1. Classification (NCBI taxonomy): domain Eukaryota; kingdom Viridiplantae; phylum Streptophyta; class Magnoliopsida; order Ericales; family Theaceae; genus Camellia; species Camellia sinensis. Next base: position 688,412 of record NC_043914.1, read on the forward strand.
TAACTCATTCTAACATAGCTAACCGAAGGAGAGGATATTCAGTTTCAAGTTAAAGGTCGAGGAAACCGAGACCGAGGAAAGCTAGGAAGGCGAGGAACGAGAAACCAAGTAGTAGGCCGGAAGGTGGAAGCATGAAATAGAAAGAACTCCGGATGTGAGGTCCGAGGCTTCGCCGACTGAGAACAAGCAACGGATTACTTGCTAAAGTAATGCTTACCGAAACTTAGCCCTAATTAATGGATAGAAAAACCGGAAGTACATGTCATCATTCTATGTTTTAGCGCTTCAAGATGAGCCTTAATTCATACCTATCTTCTTCCCTCAATCTGCTATGCTTGAACTCGGCGGATAATTGGGAGGTGGTACCTGGGGCATAAGTAATGAACTTCCCTCCTTGAATAAAATATATTCCTCTGCTCGTCTGGACTGGAGGCAGGAATTTGGGTTGTTTATCGGCCTTATCTCCCGGGTGAGCTTGACTTCCTGTCCTTGTTTGATCCTGCATCACCCCATATTTATCACTTATACCGCGGGCGGGGTACCGGTCGAGACATTCCTCTTTCGACGTCCGCGCACCTCATATGGGTTGTTAATGCTCCCGATGATTGGCCTTGCACCAGCCATCATTTGGTTGATGAGGCGGATAATCCCTATCTTCTGCTATCCATTCCCGCCGTCCAATCAATAGGTTGATTCCCAGAGTCTTTAAAAGCCATACCTCCCTACGGGCATATCAGTTCTATGCATCCCCCCCTATAATACCCTATTTCCCCCCTCTATTTCCTTCGATCATCGGACGTGAAGGTCTGCAGCCACCGAAATCATCCTCCCTTCATCCGCTGGCATTCCTTGTTTGAGGCATATCGATTATAGAAGACATATGGGTTGTTGTAATCCCCATGGAGTCCATTATTGTACCTCAACCTCGGGGGAGGGAGAGAAAGCACACGAATGAAGGTGGGACTGGAATGGATTGATAGAGTGATCTTAAGAGGAAATAGAAAGATTCGTATCAAGAGGTCCGGTCGGTCGTTACTATCTACCGTTAAATAGATTAGTAACTATAGCCTGTTCCTACTGATCCTGAAGACGGATCCTCATACATCTGCAAGGCTGCAAAAAGTGGCGGATTTTCTGCCTCCAGTTCGCACTGCCTCTTAGTTAACCGTTGGTTCTCTGCTTCCAGCTCTTGTTGCCTCATAAAAAATCCCGGGTTTTCTAGCTCCAACGCTACGGAGGTTCAACTCCTCCTTAATCGCTTTCAGATCAATGAAAGTACGAGAAAGTTATCTACGAAATTCGAAGAAAGGTTTTTTTGCCAGCCACTGTCTTGTCTTAAATCAAAGCATCTCTCTAAAGCCATTGTCTACGGGCTTCATACCGCTCAGGAGGGTGACAGACCGCCCAATTGTTCTTCCGCTTGATATCTTTCGGGAAGATAGCAAACCATGATCATATATATACGCAATTCGTCTTTCTTTTTTTGTGTGGAAGTTAAGAGAGACCTGAAAGCAAGGCTTCGCCGTTTGATAATATTTTTTCAAAAAACAGTGGGACGCTCAAGCCGCATTTCACGAAGTCAGGCTTTGTCACCATTCAAATGTGATCTAAACAACACACAACTATAGATAAAAAGCAGAAAACGAAATCTCAAGTGAGAAGGCAGTAACGGTGAGGAAAAGGCGTAGGTTGGCCTGGGTTCTTGATCTGTATTCAGGTTCACTTCTACTAGTTCATCGACAGTGGCTTGCCCTCCATCTTACAGCTCTGGGGGAGCGTCTTTGAGCTCGGAGGAAGCATCTTTTGGGACTTGGTCTGTAGCCACTTGCTCAAAGATTCGTGTTAAGATGTCTTCTGGTTTCGACTCCTTTACTTTTTTGATGAATCATTATCTGATGAAACCTATTGTTTAGGGCTTTTGGGAGACGATGTAGTGACATCTTCTTCGGATTCGGAGGAAGAAAGACTAGGGTCTTTTGGAATGACATTCTGGGCATTTCTTCATCGGAGTCTGATGAAGAAGCTCCCAATGTTGATCATATTGAAGGAGTTTAGTACGATACGTATTTTTGCTCATAATACCCAACCAAACCTCTTGTATGAGAGGCACGCCCTCCTCGGATAAAACCTTTTCTGAAGTCAAGTCTTTCACCCACTCCTTCGCTTGTCAATTCAGTAGTTTTCACATTCTGCATTTACTCTTTGTCAGTAACTCCCCCCCTATTTGAGTAAGGCTCAAACGATCAAAATGCTTCGCTCCTTTCTCTAACAATCAAGACTTTCAGTACCTTCACCTTCCTCTGGAAAAGCTGCTTTCAGTTACTTGATCATAGAATAAAACTCCTTCGTATCCCGACTTAGCCTTTGCTTTCGACTATAGAATACACCTTCCCCTTATAGAGGTGCCGAGCTTTGGTATAAGACAAAGAGTACGCCCAAATAGAGTAAATTTAGATCTCTATCTTTCAGCGGAGGGAATGATTTATTTTTTGCATGAATTAGGCCAAGCCAAGGAGCTCTTTAATAAAGTGTGTAGGAGCTTAGGAGCATATAATGAATGATGTCCAGGATTCCTTGCTAAAGTGAGGAAAGCCTTGATTGAGGGACTGTTGCCTGTCAGTCGAATTCATGTTCGCATCTGAATCTGACTCTGTGCCTGCCATAAATCTTAAACCTCGGGAACTTTAAGAAAGGGGATTGCCTGTGGGGACTGTGCCCGGATACCATTCCTGCTAAGATTCTTTCTAGTTTCAACTGCTTTCTCTCCTTGTGCAGAGCTTCTCTTCCAATCGAATATCTTCTATATAAAGCAAAGAGGAGAAGTCTACCAGTCCGGCGAAAGAATATCCAAGGAAGAAGACTGTCTTATCTATGTGACTTCTTTTCTTTTCCCGGTTCACTCTGGCATTCCTCTCTCTAGTTAGAACCTGTCGCAGGAGATTCATTTACAGGAGAAAAGGAAAGGGATTGAAGACCAGGTCTTAGTGGGACAGATGCCGACTCATAGGATGAAACTGTAGGGCTTGACTCAATATCAGGACAGGACCTATTTACTGGCTTGAAGTGAAGGACCGAGACCTCCAACGGCCAAACGTACAACCGGTCGGGAGTCGGAGTTGTCTTCGTCACCCCACAGAAGGGCATCATATATCAGTCATGCTCTTTCCTCAAGGAATGCTCCAATAATCAGGCAGAGTACGAAGCCTTGATGACCGGGCTGGAGATGGCGTTGGACATGGGCATCTCTGTCTTAAAGGTTTTCGGCGACTCGCAGCTCGTGATCCGACAGATGAACGGCATTTACGAGGTCCGTAAGCCAGAGTTACAAGCTTACCACGAACTGGCAACCAAGTTGACGAAAAAGTTCTACAACATACAGCTCAGCCATGTTACCCGGGGAATGAAGAAGCACGCCGACGCGTTAGCTAAGCTAGCCACGGCCCTCACCTTACCCCCGGCAGGTGAGCTCAACATCAGTATCAAGGATCGGAGACTACTTCCTAGCACCCTTGACCTGGCCGCGGAGCCGGAAGAGGAATAAACTCAGGTTTGCTTCACCGAAGCGGAACCAGCCGAAGACTGGAGTGGAGAAAGCCTTTCCTGGATTACTTTCGTCACGGGCGTCCCCCAGACACGAAGGAAAGTCGCCTGCAATTCCAGAAAAGGATGGCGGCCTTCGCATACGGAAACGACGCCCTTTACCGCGTAGCTCCCGGGGTAAAGAACACCTAATATCTGCGGTGTTTATCTATGCCCGAAGCACGGAAGGTCCCGTATGAAGTGCATGTGGGAGAATGCGGCGCACACCAGTCGGGTCCCAGGATGAGGATGAAGATCCAGCACATAGGTTACTTCTGGCCAACAATGACGGAAGACTGCATCAAGTACGCGTCTTCTTGCCTCAAGTGTCAGGAACACGGCAACCTACACCATAAACCTCCCGTGGCTCTACATTCGACAGTTTCCTCGTGGCCGTTCGCAGAATGGGGTACAGACGTCGTCGGACCATTTGAAACAACAGCCAACGGCTATCAATACATCTTGGCTGCCACAGACTACTTCTCCAAGTGGGCGGAGGCGATCCCTTTGCGAGAAGTCACGGGAGAAGCCACTGCTCGATTCTTCCGTAACAATATCATACACCGGTTCGGAATCCCGGCGCGGATTAAGTCGGATAATGGACCAAACTTCAGGAACCAGAGCATCTACAGACTCGTCTAGAAGTTTAAGATCAAGTGGGAGTACTCCACTCCCTGGAACCCACAGTCTAATGGCCTAGCCGAGGCCTTCAACAAGATTCTGTGCGGCATCATAGCCAAGAGTACCCAGAGACTCAGGTGATGGGGAGAGAAGTCAAGCACAGAAGCACTATAGAGAGAAAGGGGGGAAAACCTCCTTGGTGGAATGTCCCCAGCCAGGGAAAAGAAAAGCTGTGACTGGCTTGAGGGGTGGTAGTGAACTGGGGAAGCAAGCAGAGACTAGTAGTTCTCTTTCTCCTATCAGATTGTCTTATAGATAAGAGAGTCTGATAGACCATGTCACGAACTGGATTTGAACCAGCACCTCTGGGAGTTACCCAGCGAACTACCGTTATTATTCTGATCGTGACTTTGGTTACCCGGTTCTGCCCCAATGAATGACTAAAGGGCATACGTCCGGGGGGGAGTTCTTTTACCATTTTGACTCCCCTTTGTCTTTATAGCCTAGTCAAAGAAGTCAAGGTGCCAGCTCCGCCATTCAGGCCGTGCTTGAGCCCGAGCAATGTCTTGCATAAATTGTTTAAATTGCCCCTCTCTTAACTTGCCCCGAAGGTATTCGTTGGCTTTCCGCAATTGTTCCAGCCGGATTTCCATTTCTTTCATTTGGCGGTGGAACTCCTCCCGCTCCGCATCCGACATAAGGTGTACATTGGGAGCCTCCGCCTGGGGATGAATAAAGATTTCTGGTGCAGGGGGGAGGCATATTTAGGTCTAGGTCGGGTAGCATTGAGCAGACACCCTTGAACATAGAATAAAGGGCAAGACAAATTCGTACGAAATTCCAAAAAAACAAAAAAGAGTAGTATAGATAGAGACAGAAATGATAGGACTTTCGTTTGCACACGGTTTCAAAACCAAGTTGTGTACCGTCCGGTTTGCAACCCCTACTATGACCCATTCGGTGACTTTCGCGGTCGCCCTTACTGAACCGACTTGAATCTGAACTACGATTCAGATCAAGTCTTACCGAAATCGGATTTCCTTTTCGTGCCATATGCGCTTAGACTTTACTTTTTCCCCTTTTTTCTTCCCAGTCCAATATTTGTTCTCGAAGGTCTTCGTTTCCGTGTAAAAGAAAACTCTCCAAATTTATGACCAACCTTTCCCTCAGTGATCTTACAACGAACAGGAGTTTTTCCATTGTAAATTCGTACGGAGCAATCAACGAATTCCGGCGAAATAGAAGATCTACGTGACCAAATTTTCCTGTTCAAAAGAAGATCTCTCTTCTTCTTCATTCTCAACAGGAATGCATCAAGAAAACTGCCCTTCCATATAGATCGTCGTGGCATGAACTCAGAATTTCTTTGCTTTGATTCCGCCCCTACTTCAATTAAAGCTAGCTCCTACTCCTCCTCCTTCTCCTCCTTCATCGTCGTTGGTCCTTCGTTCGTAGTGGTCATTGTATAGTGAGAAAGCTCACCCCTGCCTTTAGACGAGAAAGCCCTCTTTTACATCCCCTAGACAAAGGAAATGCTACAACCCATTGTTGTTCTTTTGACGATGAACCACTCCGGTACAACAAGCTAAAGTGACCTCTACGCTTCGTCCCCGGTGCGTAGGGCCGATCCCCGTGTGCTAGAGGGAGGACCGGAAAGTTTGTGTTAAGCATATAGTTGGTTCTTGTCTTGTTTAGGCATTTGGTGCCCTCTCTGCCGGCCTGCTTAGCGACAGAGCCACCTTCGTCATATAAGATACGTCGCGAAAAGTCCACTCGTGTGTCTGTTCCCCCTGCTCGCTTGTCTGATTATCATTGTGACTACAGTATCTCCCATCTCTTGCCCAGGTCTCGCTCTAGTGTTCGACATCCTATTGAGTGAGAAGTTTGTTTCGTATGATGCTTTTCCAGTCGAACATCTTGCTTATGTTTCAGAATGTTCTCAAGATATTGAGCCTACCCGCTTTGAAGAAGCTGCAATGGAGAATCAATGGATGTCAGCCATGTCTGAAGAAGTGAATGCCATGCACAAAAACAAGACATGGGAATTGGTACCTCCTCCTTCAGATAAACATGTTGTTGGTTGCAAATTGGTTTACAAGATAAAATTAAAATCAGATAGATCAGTTGACAGGTTTAAGGCCAGGCTAGTTGCCAAGGGGACCGGTATTGACTACGAGGAGGCCTTAAGGGGGAAGTGTATATGCAACAACCGAAGGGATTTGTGGATAAGCAAAAGCCCAACTATGTTTGCAAACTCCGGAAAGCAATTGTTGGTCTCAAACAAGCACCCAACCTATACAAGGGGCTCGAAAGAACTTGACTAATAAGGGCCCTGTATATACAAGGCCTTGGCTAAACTCATAGATATGGCCCTTGCTCTAGTAAACCTTTCGATCCCTTCTATTTACTTAATAATAGTCAGAATGCAGGTTAGGGCTTTTCTTCGCTTCTCGAAACCTCAAAATATTATATTCTGATTTTCCATGCTTTTTTGAGGTCAGCCCTTTGATCCAGCGGAATATCAAGAATTGACACTGCGGAATCGGGGCCAGACTGCGGGGTAGAGCATTCAGGGCTGTCAGGAGGGAGCTCGTCAGCTAAAATGATAGGGATTTGCTCGGATACAGCCAGCTCTCGCTCTTCTCTTTTTACGGGCAGGACATTTGCTGAAACCTTAACAACACAGCCGTTGTACGGAAACTTCAAGCATTGATGGTATGTAGAGGCCACAGCTTTGGCTTCGTGCAGCCACGGCCTCCCCAGTAAGAGATTGAAGGAGCACTTGATATCCAAGACCACGAATTCCACTAACTCACAAGCGGGGCCGACCTGAACCCTGATTTTGACAACGCCCAAAACATCCCTCTTTGATTCGTCGTAGGCCCGCACCCCGGTGAGTAAGGAATTAGATCCTCCTTGTAATCGGAGGCCCGCCTATCTGGAGTCTCTTCCCAGCTAGAGTCCTGCGAAGACTACTAAACTAAGCCATCAAGATCGATGGTTGTGTGCGGCTCCCTCCTTCCATAATGTCAATACCCTCACTTCTTGGCTTTCCCTCCTCTATGGGTTTGAGAAGTGTGGTTATCAATAAAAACCTGGTAATAAAGTCGGCCGCCTGTGCCCCGAGGCAAGCGAATGAGCAACCAAACGAAGCCCTCACTTATTTCGTTTCGGGGATTAAGAAAAAAATAACCCTCACCCCGCCCGCTACAAGCTTCTCGAATCAACACGAAAACTGTTTTGGCATTCCCCTTGCCTTGTTTCAATTCCCTGCCAAGCGCCCCTCTTGCACTCAGGGGCGTAGCCGTGACATTCTCTACCGCCCGCATGCGAGGACCCAGGCCAAAAAATTCAAGCCTCCAGCCCCTTATAGTCAGTTGGCAGGTGCCGTTCGTTTAGTTACGGGTGAAGGCGCTAGTGGAAGGTCGTAGATCACAGAGAATTCCTTCTCTTGCGGTAGTGGTTGCGGAGGAAGGTGACTTCTAGGACTGATAGTGCCTTACTATATCTATATAGGGGGCTTTGTGATCAATTTAAGCTCTTCAATGAAGTGCTTCAACCACACTGCTTCCTGCGTGGCACTGCAACAAGCGATGTACTCGGCCTCCATGGATGCCCCTCTCTCTTAAAGGCGACGGACGTCTGTTTATTACTGCTCCATGAAACAGCTCCACCTCAAAGCATGAACACGTGGCGTGGCCTGAAGTGGATTTCCTATGATCCGAGTCACCTCCCCAAATTTTATTATTCTTCAGAATACGCCTTGCAATTTCATGTCAGTACCTGGGTAACACAGCATTAAGTGTTTACTACCTTTCATGTACCTAAGTACCCTTTGAACTGCCTGCCAATGAGCTTGTCCGGGGTGACTTTGGTATCGGCTAACGAGCCCAACTGCAAAACAAAAAGAGGGTCTGGTACATAACATGGCATACATCAAGCTTCCCCCTTTTCGAATCAAGATGAGCATAAGTTATTAGAGACATCCTCTTTTCTTCATCAGTCTTCGGGCATAAGGCTTCAGAGAACTTTGTATCCCGACAACCAGGAGTATCCTGGTTGTTTACAAATCAACATATTGAATCGACTCAGAACAACATCTAAATAGCAAGGGATTTCTTGTGACAAACCAAACCTTTAACGATCTAAAGTTTTCTTTATTCCTAAGACATAGGATGCCTCTCCTAGAACAACCTTAGCACTTCGGCCCCCCGACGGGGCCTACATTTGCTGGGCTTGAATTTCCAATTTCGAGGATAACCGGGTCTTTCTTATCATTTCAAATTCCAGTGATCAATAAGTCATCTACATAAAGAGCAAGTCTCTTTATATTCCTACCACTTACTCAAATGTATATGCAATGGTCTCTTGTGTTCATCACATAGCCTATGCTAGGCTAGCATCATGAAATTTCATATACCATTGCCGGGAGGATTGCTTAAGTCCAGAAAAAGATTGATTAAGTTTATACTGAATTTCCTTTTTCCACATAGCCTTCTGGTTGTTCCATTTAGATCTCCTCTTCCAGATCCCCATTTAAGAAAGCTGTCTTAACATCCATCTGAAACTACTCAAAATTAGAATGAGCAACAATAGAGACAATAACTCGAATGGATGTTATCTTAGCTACAGGTTAGAAGGTATCTACATAGTCCCTCCTTTTGAGTATACCCCTACTTCAGTAAGGATGGTGTTAGCTTAGCAACAGGGCTGAAAGTCTCATTATAATCGAAGCCATATTCCTTTGCATAGCCCTTGGCCACTAGGCGAGCTTTGTACCTCGGGAGAGTCCGCTTTCCTTTTTATTTTATACACCCATCTACTACCAATCGCCTGCTTTCCTGGGGGAAGCTTGATTCTACGTAAAAGCAAGATCCCAGGTATCATTCTTCTCAAGAGCTTGAATCTCTTCCAGCAATAAAACGGCGCGCAACGGCTTTCGCTAACGGCGCTCCATCGTTGCTTGTTCCCTTCATTATGAGTCAAGGGGCTTGGAGATTTGCTACTAGCGCACGGGGTTTAGTCAAGTCAAGCCTACTCCTTTATAGTGGAGTGGAGTCAGGGTAGAGTTTTACGTAGCCAGGTAGGCTCAGGCTCGGGGCCTTCGAGAGGTAGGGTGACCCGGGGGAGCTGCGCGAAGGGCGATCGAACAGCCATAACAACAATGGCCGAAGAGCTACCAGAGCATACAAGCAAACAATTTGCTTATTATAATTAGGTAGGATCAACCTGATTTCGGAAGGCTGAGCTGCCCTATTAGAATCTATTAGATTGTTGGGTCGAGCGGAGGTGAAAGCTATAAGCGGTAAGGGGAAAGTTAGCAAAGCGCCTATTAGTCTTTATTAGAAGCTTCGTGAAGCAAAGGTTTAGGACTCCCTCATACTCGATTCATTAGGTACTATGCTATAATGTTTATTTTTTATCATACCATAATAAGTATCATGGAGCAAGACAGAATCCTCTTAATATCTAGCAGTCGTATTGCCGCTTTTTTATGCACTTATTGTGTCTAAGTGCCCCACCTGCATATGAATCAAAGTAGCAGAAGATAAGAGATTCGATCCGCTCTTTAATGCCAGCCAGAAGTGTTCGACCCGCCTTCCCCACCTGTTAGTCGTCTAGCCACATGAGACCTCCAGAAGAGTACGCGCGTTAGCGCGCTACTTATTTCATTTTTAATAAGACTTTCAGGAGCGAGCCGAGCAGTAAGTAATAGCGAAGATAGAACTCGTGTCGCAACGCAAGTAGTTTATCCAGCAGCATCTTATATAGTATCCAGTCCAGCAGCAGTAGAGCAAGCAGAGGTGGCTAATTGGTAAGGGTAGAATAAGCAACAGGAAAGGCAGCAGAACTGGGACCTGCAGCCAAGCCAGCCATGCTACACCGAAAAGCCAAAGCCAGCAAGCTAGCTAGTATCATATCCTCTTCCGGATCCTCCAGCACGAGTTGATTATGCTATTGATTAAGCCCTTGGTTATGCTGCAGCTCCGACTTCTCGAAAGAGAGCAAATCGCCCAAGGAGTCTTTGGCGGAGCTTGACCCAGACGAAAATGCGACCCGTCCTTTCCTTCATTCAAATGCCCAGCCACATTTCCATTTGGTTATGCTATACGCTAGTACTTGTTGCGGGGGCAGGCCATAGACCTACTAAGTCGCTAGCTATATATATATAATATATACATTTGCTCAAGTGTGAAAGCGGAGGGTCCTGCACATAAAAAATATTAAACTTCAGAGACCCTTTAAAGCCTTTTATTACGTGGTCAAGAGACAGAAGAGTTGTCATTGGAAGAAGAAGCGCTTCGTGAAGAAAGCATTCGAAGACGAAAGTACGTATCTCAGATGTCAACTTCAATCGCATTCATCTAGTTTGCTTTAAGAAAAAGAGAGTGCAACCCTCTCTCTCGTCACGAGCTGGACTCGAACCAACACCGCCGGGAACCCAAGGGCTTCTCCCCTTTCTTCAATGACCAATTCCGGGAACACCTTGTTCTTGCCTTTGTTTACCTGCATCCATTCCTTGTCCACTCCTTGTGATTTAGTATGCTCCTCTACATTCTGGGTTTGTGTATTGTCCTTCCCACTGCTCTCACTACCATGCCCAAACGAGTTGCACTTAGAGCATTTAGGGGGGAGCCACTGAGACTCCACCCCTACCTCTACCGTATCCCCCTCACAACCCACTTCAACAATTCCTGGAAGCTCATCTTGTGCTTAAATTTCAATGCATATCCTAGCATATGAAATCCTCTCCTTTGTTTGGTGAAAGGACAAGCAGACTCGATCAATAGTTAGTGCCCACGGGACTTTACTTCTCTCCATGCCGAGATGGACTGGAGATGGATATGAAGCGAATAGGCCCTCATCTCTTCCATTTGCTCTCACCTTTGCTCCTTCCTTTTTCTCTGCATCGGCCTTTGCCTTTGCAGGAGGTGAACCTCTTCATCTAGATCTCGATCTTGAATTGGGTAACGAACTGCTACCTATATAGATAGCTGCCTTTGCTTTTGCAACTGCTGCGGGCTATGGCCTTAGAACAGGATCAATCGCTTTCTAGCTATGGATTTGGAACTATCGATCAATCCATACAGCAGTTGACTCTGTTGACTCAGAACCCGTTGACCTATAATCACCAATTACAGATATAGAGCGAGATCGAGAGCCCATTGTTGTTGATGTCCCGCCTCAAGGGATTTTGAGTTCGATATAATATAAAGTCCCTTGGAATCTGCGCCTCGAACTGGCTTAGGTGCGGCCTCTATAGCTTATACTGAAGCTGGTGCATCAATGAGCTTTGGTACTCAAACTTCAAGGGATACCTTGCGGAGTGCTTCTGAAACTCGGTAAACAAGATCTCCTGTTGTTGGTGCTGAAGCCTTTGTCTCTATAGCGGCTTGTTCCTTCGCGAACTCACCCATCGTCACTACCTTCTCCTTCTCTTCTCGATACTTAGCAAGCAGAGCTTTGAAGAGCCTGCCCCTTCTTGCCTGTTCACCCGCCAGAAAGATAAATTACGGAACCGGGAATTAGAATTAAAGGTATTGAGCTGCTTATGTTATGGGTCGCTATCGCCTTAGTTGACTTCCACTACTTGACATTTTTCCGTTAGTAGATGCTGTGTATCGGAAAACTTATTCTATTTCTATATATATAATAATCGAAATAGATCCTCGAGAAAGAACTTATGAATGAGTTGTGGCTAGCTCACTAGCTTCTATAGCTATAGATGCTACAGCTGCTTCTTCTCTTTTCCGATGCTTGATGCGATCGAACCGAACACCTGTCTCATATTGATTTATATAGTTATAGAAGTCTAACGTCGAAAGCGCCTGTGCAAGGAAGGTCTTCTCTTTCCCGTTTTCGTACTTGGTTGAAGCTGCGTATCGCAATTTGTTATATTTATTGTTATAATAGGAGAGGTCTAAGTAAGAGGATCGACCTATGAATTAGCTCTAAGAAAGGGGCTGTTTACGTTACGAATGGAGTTTGTTGTAGTTTTCGTAGTATAAGTAGCTTCCTTCTGGTCTAGCTTATTATCGTATGTAAAGATCGAAAAATCTCGCCCAAAAGTGCCTTTACTAAGGCCGGTCACCGGTAGATCCGTTCCGAACAAGTACGAAAGTGAGTTCCAAGAAAGCAGGAGAGACCCTTGGGAGCCTTGCTTTGCTCTCGGGAAGCAAAGAAGCTAACTAGAGGAACTTCAAAGGCGTAGCGTAGATGAAAGGAATTCTACTATCAAGGCAGGAAAGAGACAAGCTACATCCTACAGGTAAGATCTCTTTCTATCCTTCCTACGCTCTTCGCCTAGCTACAAATCTAAGACATTCCTATCTATCCTTATCCTAGCTTGTTCTAAACCTACAGGAGGAGGAAAGAGAGAACTCAAAGAGAGGGAAACTCATGAGGATATCAAAACTCTCGTTGAAAGGGATCATCTCCAATCTAGTTGTAAGGTCTTATCCCCTTATTAGTAGCCGAAGTGTAGGCCGGGTAATTTAATTAAATTAAGGATAAAACTTTTAACAAAAGCATCGGAATACTAGAAAATGTTTAATAAGCGTTAGTCGACCTCCGGAGGACAACAATTTGCTTTTCCAACCTGAGATTCTCTTTTTATTTTAATTTTCTCCAGAGGAAGGCAATGTTCTCTCTTTATTCTCTTGAGGGACAGGGGAACATCCAGGTACTTGATAGGAAAACTACCATTTTTGATTCCTCTTCAATGATCTGGAATTTCTGCGAGGAGCTCTGTTCGAGAGGAAGCACTGGCTCTTATCGAAATTGACCTTTTGGCCATTACAATCAGCTTCTTACTTGTTTCCAGAAAGATTTTCAGCTTCTTAAGATTCCGTTTATGGCCATTATATAATATCTAACATCGTTCGCAAAGAGAAGGTGGGAGAGTGCTGGGCACGATCTCGAACCATGGTAAGGTGTTATCATTTTCAATGATACCAACTCCTGTAGGCCCCAGCTTAGCACTTCTTCAGCTAAAATCAAGAGGCTAGGTTTGGAACCCTAATCCTCCGCAGCCTCAAAAAAAATACCAAATCTCCCGTCTTCCTATTCGAGAACCATATCTCATTGCAGAGCCCTTTTCATTTCGATAGCCAGCATTAGCTAATGTTCACACATCCCTTGCACCTCTTTCAGAGCCTCTTTGAAAGCCATAAATCGCCCTGCCTCACGTTCCCTCCATCCGAGCCTGCGGCATCCCGGCCGGCACATCTCGAGATCGAGTTTCAGTTTCTTTCTAGTTGGGGATCAGGACCCGGCGTCAAATCCACTAAAAGCATAAGTTGCTTTGTTGATGACTTAAAACCACCATCGGTAGACCCATCCACTTATCCCTCTATCGTCCAGGCTTTTGTCCCTATCCACGTGTGATTGATAAAGAAATTCAAGGGTGCTGCTCGGGAAACCAGGTTTGGTTGAAATGCTACTGGTGATTGGTGCTTCCGGCCGCAGTTGGTGTATCATAAACGAGTTCTAACCGGAAAAAAGCTTAGAAAGAGGAAATGCTATGGTTCTTGTTGCCTTCATGGATGGTTACCTATGAGGTATGGCTTGAAAGCGGTTTTCTACTATAGGAAAATTACAATACAATAGAGATTTCTGGACAAACTAGCGAGGAGTTGACTCCCAGGAAGGGAACAAACAGCAACAGACTTCGCTTCGGTCCCTACTGCTTGAAGTTCAATCCCCTCAGGTTTAAGAATCCCGAACCTCCCGCGGGTATAGGATTAGGATTAGATCGTACACCCGCAAACAAGACTGCCCTGGGCGGCTACCTGCTTTCCTTTCTTTATCGAGGAAGCTCGCCGGAGATCTATTCCTCTTCCTCTGCCTCAGCAGGATCTGGGGTTCCCTCCGCTTGTCTTGGTCCTTAAGTGGAATTTAGGTCCACAATATTCATTCCCTGGTTACACCTCAGATTCTTCTGATTCAGAGTTAGCGCCAATCCTTATCTAATAAGTAAATCCCAAAAAACCCAATTCTAAGGCTGGTCTTTGGGCTACCAATTGCCGTTCAGTTTCCTCTGGTCTCGTACCGGGTGAGATAGCTTGAACAGCGGTTTTCTTGTCGGGTATTCCGCTGCCTACGCCATGCTTTAGTCCTCTTAGCCCTCTACAGAGTCATCCTCCTAGGCTAGGCTTCGATCATCCGCAACAAAAGAAGAGACGAAATCCATGCCTGAGCCTGAAACTACATGGAACAAAGACTGCTCTAGGCTGAGATTTTCCTCGCCTCCCTTATAGAAGAGTAAGCTTCTGCCCATCTTCCTTCTTTTAAGAAATAAATAGAGTAAGGTCTTTACCGATCTATTCTATGAACAGGTCTTTCTTCCTTATATGCCTTCCCGAAGAAAGGGTGGTTGTGAAGTGAACTTCCACCGAAAGGAAGTTCCAATGAAAGCGTTTCAAAGGTTATACATTAGCGATTGATCGACCGGAGTTGTTTCAATAATAATATAAGCCCTAGATCGAGTAACTGGGGAGCAGGGGAAGGCCTTCATGGAGGTTATCATAGGAGTAGTTCGAGGTTGTTTCCGGGTCGACATTCGAATGAAAGTAGGGGCTGTCAGGTAATGGAGTGGAGCGGTCGATCAAGAAGGCAGCTATAATGAGTGGGATATTTTTTCGTTTAAGTAGTTAGGGTAACCGAGCTAGGTAGCTTGCTTCTTGTTTGAGTTGAATATGGACTTTCAAGTAGTATTTCAGATGGGAGTACAAACAAGTAAGTAAACTAGCTGAGCTAGCCGCATTCCCAGCTACTTAGTACCCTTCTTTCAATTACAGCTATCTAAGACATTCAGGGGCTGTGTAACTGCTGTTAGAACGCTTTTCTTAATCCGTTACGGATGTCGAAAAGTGAAGATTGATTAGCTGTCCCAGGGAAAGGAGTAAGTATTGGCTGTTGGCATGTCCGAGCTAAGATTGGTTGAGGCGGGTAAAGACGGTTGCGTAGCTTACTTGGTAAAGGACTCCTTTAGTTTAGCGGTCATGGATCGATTCTAGGTGGTTAACTTGTATACCCCTATTCTCAGAGTTCACGTTCTGATCTAGCAAATCGACTTTTCAGATGAGTTCCATAGTTTTGGACAGGACAGGTGGGAACCAGGAGGTAAAGCGTCTGTTAAAGCAATCGGGCAAATGCGTGTATACTAGCTTACTAGCTTTAGTAGCTTGTGTACTAGCCTGTTAAAGGAAGCAGGGGTACGCGGATTTGGGATGCTAACTAAGTTAAGTAGATGCGGAAGCGAGGTGCGAAAGCAAGTGGGCAACAAGTGGATCGGGCTAACGGTTTATTTGCTCGTTAGGCTTTCCTGTTCGAGCAGGCATAGGAACAGTTAAGCCAGCATAGAGCAAAGCTCAACCAATGGGCTATTTGCTATAGTTCAAAGCCCTGTTCATAGAAGGTCCGGAGACATGAGAAGGTGGTTACTTACTTTTGTACTAGCGTGAGCGTACTTGTGTGTTAAGGAGTACTTTATTTGGGCTGCTAAGTAGAAGTAGAAGCTATAGGCGAAGGCTTTCGCGCCTTGCTGTTAAGTAAGGTGTCGTCGTCGGCCTCTTGCTTATAGGCCAGTTGCTTATACAGCACATATTGAGTTGTTGGTATTGTTCTATGTTAACTGGATCGATAAAGTCAACTGAAGGTATTGCCTATACTTCTCGCTCCCAACTCGGAACCACTGACAACTTCTCTTCCTCCTCCGATCAATATGAAATAGTTCTACTCGCCCTGACTTGTGAACTGAAAGATTCTTTGATCCCTATCCCTATCGACTAAGTCCGCAACGGAAAGAGTGATCCGCGTAAACCATTGAAAGCAAGCTAGTTTACCAGTTAGACGAGCTACGGATGAAGTTTCTCATTCAGGAAACTCTACTTTCTGTCACCGCAAGCCACAGAGCTGAAAAAGAAGCTACTCGCCTAAGCAGAGGAGAGCCGGTAACTGTGTTGAATGTAGAGGAGTGAGATTGAAGCATTGGATCCCACTAAAAAGCTGGAAGAGCCCGGTTCTGATGCAGCTATAGATGCTATTGGGTCACCCCCTTCCCTTTCGAATGCCGGAAATAAAGATGTTGCTGATGAGCTCGAGTCTGGAGGTTCATTGGTTGCTGTTAGCTCACTGGGATAAGAGGGATCAGGATAAATGGATGGAGGTCCGCTTCTAGGTCATAAGCCCATCTGCGATTTCCTCACTCGCTAGCAACCAGGGATTCAATTCTTCGATTCCCTTCTCTTCTGGTTAGCAACTAACTGGCTCTCGTACTCGGTACTCTCTCCTCTATGTAAGTAACGGAACCCTATAGTACCCGGTCTGCCTCTCGCCCATGGTCCCCAGAACGCTCCAAGTCGGGAAAGGGTGGATCGCCCCGTCCTTGCTTGCGTCTCTGTCTCGTACTCTCTCGTTTTGCTCCTTTCCGGTGACTCAACCCCCAGCCGGTTAGGGTTAGGCTATTATGGAGATGATTCAATTATTAAGCCATAGTCATAGCCCAAAGGAAGACATGTATTTAGATCGTTTCACTCTTTGTAGCCCGTTGAATTCGTGCTTAAGAATCCCTTCGCCTCGACATGATTGATCTCGTACCTTCGCCCCTGTCAGCTAAAGGACACTGGAAACGATATAGGTTAGAATTGCCTCTCAAGCCAAGCCTGCATCGGAAGAGGTAGAAAAGCCGTCAATCAAAGGAAAATCCCCGCGCCCCCTTGTGGAGCACGGGTTCGGGTTACTTCCTTCCAACTATTTGCTTCTTATTTGCTTTTTTACTCCAGTCCAGGCTATTCATGATCTTCATTCTGTGTTTGCTCACCTTTCAGTCAAAAGAAGGCACAGACATCTCTAGAATCTAGTCTGAAGACCATACCCCCACCTTTCACTTCTTTAGCCCATGAGCCCTGATTTCGTGTCTTCAAAGGCGATCTCCATGCCTGAGACGTGAGATGACCTGAATGCCTTCGACTGCTGCTCTAACCATGGATTGGTCTCTGCTCCCCTATCTGCTTGATCATAATCTGCGCCTGAAAGCTTCCTTGAAGGTTTGATTAGCCGATCCGAGGAACCCAACCTGGAGTTGAGCTTCTTTTCATCATCGCCTTCCACCCTTGGCTATTTTCTCAAGATTCAATTCATGGTCAGGGTAGGAATCTTCAATCAATCTGGTCAACCTCGGGAAAAAGACCTAAAGGAAAGGGATCACCTGGCACTGCTGTCAGCTTAGTCCTCTCTGTCATTGGTTTTTCTAATTCAGCTTGGAGCATTTCACAAAAGAATCTTTCATCCTTGGGCCTCACTTCCACTGATTTCAGATTCTACTTTCCCTGGGCTTGGGATTTACGAATCAAACCCCAAGAACGAGCCAAACATAAGCTCTTTTCACAAGCCAGAATTAAGATGAAGCTTACTACGAGACGAGAAAAAGAAAGCGGAATAGAATGATTTTTAGGCTTAGTAAGCACCTATTTCCTCGAAAGGAAAGGCTAAAACTCCAATCTCCGAACCACCAGATCAAGTTTTCTTGAAAGACTAGATCCCTAAGAGGAATGAATTCTTTTTCACTCTGGTCACTCACGTGAAAAAAAAGAAGCCAAGAAGAGAGGCCCTCTGGAACGGATCCGCTGATGAGCGCGAAAAAACAAGTGAAGGAGGCAGGGAAGTCAGTCCTCTAATCTAAGCCACTCTCCGGGACAATGCCTTAAACGTAATAAGAGCTGCACCCAGAGCAGAGCCCCTTACCGTGGGAACAGAAGTAAATACCTTAGCTTTCGACAGTCCCATGATTGAAACTGGTGGTATCCAGAGACACTGGAGCCACAAATCACATGACTTCCGACGGTGCTTCCCTTTCTCAAAGTCGACTAAAAAGCTCCAACGAAGGAGCGCCAGGAAGGAGATTGGTTACACGCGAGCGGTGGTCAGCGGGAGCAAGGGCTGAGATTTGACCACTAAGAAAAGGGGCACAAGCCAAGCAAGCGTTAGGGTGGTAAACATGCTACTAATGCCTAATGAAAGTCAGAATAATAGGCTGAAGAATAGGTATCAAAATCCAAGTCTGAAGCTGATTAATGAACTGGCGTTGTTGGCGCCCTAAGGAAATGAATGACTTTCAATTCTAAGTATGAAACTGGGACTGAGCCCGTTCCTCAAGCTTAAGAGCGAGACCGAGTACGAGCCTTTCAAGGCACTCTGAAACCGGCAAGTTTTGCCTTCCTTGTCAGTTAAGTGTTCGGCCTATTGATTGACACTGGCACGACTGGAATAATAGTCCCACTATGGTTGGACCCTGACGGCTTGTTTCGGCGACGCTTTGATCCCGGTCGTGGAAGGTCCCAGGTATGAGGATCGGACGGGAAAGTAGGGGGAGGAGGTCGGTCTCTCGACCCCGGTTTCGTGTCCTGAGTAATGAAAAAAAGTTTATGAGGTATAAGTCTGACTTAGAGGACTCTGAATATGTGGAGTAGTGAGCCGATCCCGCTTTTCGCGGTTTTGATCGTTCTTCCAAACGAAGAGACCAATAGGGGCCTGGCCTAGCTCTGCGAACGATTCGGTGGATAATTCTTCGTTTGATTCGGCTTATGACTCCACGGAGGATTCCTAGTCTGCTTACTCCCCCACTGCCCATGGCTAAAGAAAAAGCACTTTGGCTATCACAAAAACCATGCACGGTTCATTCTGCTGCAAGTCCTTAAAACTAAACCCTTTTTCACTTACCTTCCCCAACAACCCTAGCAGCATATCCCGTTTTTTCATTCGAAAGACGAGATTCCCTTTCTCCCGATCTCCTACGTATGGAGGATTAAGGGCAAGTTTCGCCTTTCTT